>NC_056743.1:913429727-913632227 GCF_019279795.1 Protopterus annectens | reverse complement strand
TGAGAGATTTTGCATAGCTGATGTAATAAATAAAGCTTACACAGAAAATATGATGTGCTTCTTATCACAGATATATGCATATGTGTTAATAGACATATTAAATGTGAGATTAAATTCCAGTGCATTTATTGTCTTGTCATTGGAATCTTTTAATTATGCCACTGCATATATAGAGATAAAAAAACATAATATAATGCAGTATAGACAAATCAGTAAGAAAGCACCTACCTGCTAAGACAAATTCATATAATGCAGATTTCTAATATGATATCACAGGCTACGGTAAAAAGTATGGAGAAAGCTATGAAAACAAGAGTACTACTACAGTTTATACAGACACATGAATGAAAGGATTGTGTAACCTGAAAAGGGTTGTTGAGAAACAAACAAAATAGATCAACCTGACAGAGATGAAACATGAGACAGTTTAAGGGATAACTACATGGGAAAAATAAAGGCAGCTGGGCCATTTGGAACACGAGTTCTGCAGGTGAACAGCACCTAAAAAGTACATGCAACTCATGTGCCCATCCGCAACACGAGTCACATTTTTAAACCCTGATGGTTTTGGATCCTTGGACATGGTAATACACAAGTTAGCAAATAATTTACAGTAACTGACAAAAAAACTTTTTTTTTCTTAAACACACGAGAAGGAAAGAGGAGGTAGCCTCTAAGTTAAATGGCTACCACCCCGAAGGAAAGAAGAGCCTCTAACTAAAAATGGCTTCTCCTGAAAGTAGAAAGTAGGGACAGAAAAAGGGGAAAGCCCTCTAACTTAAACGGGCTGCCGACAGGGATCACAAAGGCAAGGTAGGCCCACAGTAACGATGGCCACAACAAAAGCAACAACAAACAGTCGAAGGATTTAGAGGAGGGTAGAAGAATATCAGAAAAGTTAGACTAACACTACCAGTATACTAAAACTACCTGAAAACTGTCACAAAATTCAAAAATGTTTCACAAGAAAAAAATATTTAGCTTGAGCCAGCAGAAGACAATCTCGACACTGCAAATGACAAATGAGATCTGGGTAGCTACTGCTAGGCATGTTGGGATAGGGGTTGGCCTCGAGCCAGTAAAGACTTTTCCAGCTATAGTATGTGGTTGAGTTGGAGCCAAGTTTGGCTCCGAACCCAAACAGAAAGAAGGAAGGCGAGAGAGGGGCAACATAACATCTGGAGTTCAACACAAGAAACATAGGATGTCCTTGGTGACCTTGAAAATCTCATTCCTCCAGGAGTCGGGTGAAGGAAATGGAGGGGGTTGGAGGATGGGGAGATGAGGAAGAATGAAACTAGACAACACAAATGGAACGTTATGGTAAGTACAGTACCTGTTATCCAGTCTCATTGGGACTGGACCTTAGGTTGGATAAACGAATGGCTGGTTAATCTGAAAAAGCATACAAAATAGCATTTATAGGTTATAAATCAGCTACAATAACAGGATTTGTGTTACTATGCATTTTTCTAATGAATATAAAGTCAAACTCAAATGTCTGTCATATTCAGCCCAGAGGAGACGGAAGTATTGTTCTTCTCTGTTGTCTTTTGTTAGGGCTATGGCACAAATTTGATAACTGGTTAACGAGGAGGCCAGTTAAAGAGAGGCCGGATAAGAGAGAGTCTACTGTATTTAACTTCTTTATCTGATGTTGTCAATTTTCATTTGTTCCTCAACGTATGGGACAGAGTCCCCAGCTACCTAAATTCCTGGGTGGACTCTGTGACGACCCACCACTTGCCCAGTAATCAGGCAGCCTCAATCCTCACCACTGGCACCAATGGGGGACGTACACTGGAAGGATAACAAGTACACACACAGTGTTTCCAGATGCAGCCTTCTGCATCAAGTGCAATTTTTCTTAAGAGCACACAGAGACCACAGTCAGTCCAGAGCTGGTTTCTCCCTCTTTCTCCATATCACCAATAAGATTCTTCACTGACATAGCTATAGGGTTGAGATCTCAGCTGACTGGCCAAGCCAAGACCTCCAGCACCCTCTCCGTCCAACTAGTGCTTCATGTCCCTGCCCAAGCAGCTGACGCACACACATTCTTTGAGGTTTGATTCATACACACACACACACACACACACACACACACACACACACACACACACACACACACACACACACGCCTGGGAAAGGCTGGCACAGGTTTACTAGCTATGCCCCCTTTTGCCCAGACTATAAGGTAGGTATCACTGCCACCAGCCAACTCCTTATCAGCTGCTTTAAGGCTTCAAGCACAACCTTGATGAGTGGATGGGCAAGCACAACTTTGTCCCAGGGCTTCCACCTGTGTCCCTCATTGATAGGACCGACAGGTGCTGATTGAGGTTTCTTTTTTGGGGATAAACTCCTAGCTAGGCTTGTAAGGACCCCAGAGCCATTAGCCTAGTAATCTCCTATGATTATATGATCCTATGAATAAAGGGTGTCCAGTCTTACTGCTCAATATTAATATTAATACAAACGGTAGTTTGACCAATAGCAAGGCTATTAGGAGTGGCCCTTACAGTGTCACCCAATAAATATATAAGTACACTCAAAACTTAAATATCTCTAGACAGATCAGCCACAATGAAAGGTTTAAATATATTTAATAATAAATAATAAAAAAACAAGAAAATACTCCGTATACATTCATACTCACATCAGAGTTCAAAATCACAGGAAATATTTAAAACAACATTGCAGGACAGTCTCAGATAAATAAAGAAAAACATCTAAACTATGCTTCCCTATATTCCTGACTGAATCTAAGAGAATTACTATACCCTAGTTAACTTACTTAAGAGCAAGGCAGATGTGGTAAATGGTACTTGTTGTTGGGTCCAAGACAGAATACAGAATGATGTGTGTGTGTGTGTGTCTCTCTCTCTCTCTCTCTCTGAAATCTCTTAAATTAACATCTCAAACATTACTTTTGGGATAGCTTGCAGAATGACATAATTTCTTGCCATCCAACTTTATCCCAGATGAAATCCCAACTGCTGGAAGCTAGCAGTATTTAGCATCTACCTGTGAAAATACACAGACCTCAGATCTTTGGCAGATCCTGGAAGTCATGAAACAATTACATCTCTTCACATTTCAAAACTGGTAATTATTTTACCTTAGAGAAAATACAGAAAGCTCCTTAGTTTTACACATTGTGTCTCGTTGCTGCAGTGAAACTGAAATATATCATCTTTTATTGCTTAGCCATAAAGTAATTTAATTTCAGCTATTTTTCTGAAGTTTTGTCGGATTGAAGTTAACCTCCTGTGTTCCAGTTTCCACTGTTAAAATATATACATTTATAGTGCATGTACATTTCTGCTCTATTACAGTAGGGCATGCTGTAGTTACATTTTAAGCACAAACACTTTAAAAAAATAGAAAATCATGTCCATCACTTTGTTGTTGAGAGACCACTTGTGATGGTAGTAAGATGGACCTGCTCAAATTGTCTGCTAACGACTGGACTTCCCCAGAATGTGCATTGTGATTAGAATATGGTTTAAAGAAATCTCCCATTGCCACATCCTCAAGACTTCTCGACACAGGGGGTAAGATCTGGTTCCTCCTTGTTTGTTTATGTACCAAACTATCAACATGCCTGTTTGGATCGCAATCATTCTGAGACTGAAAGAGTTCTGGAATGCTTCCAAAGCCAAAAGCACCACTCTCATTTCTAGAACACTGACATGCAAGTTGGCCTCCTCGGGGGACCACGTGCCTTGGACTGTCTTCCCCAGAAAATGCCCCCCATCCAATTTGGGAAGCATCTATGGTCACTGTAGCCTTGGGCTGAGGGTTAATAAAGGGACTGCCTAGCAACAGTTGTTCTGACTGCATCCACAAGGAACGATACGGCTTGCATGAGTGAGTTATTGCATCTTCATCGACACAGGTTGAAAGAGAATTGACCATTCTGTTTGTAGCATCCATTGTAGAATTCTCATGTGATATCTTATTTATTTATTTATTTTACATTTGTTGACCGGGATAGTCCGACTGGATACATGTCCATTTTCAGCAGAGGCCCGGGGAGAAAACCTCCAAGGTAGTCAGAGTCAAAAATATAATAATGTAGACATAATTACAGGTAAGTTATTTGCAGAGGATACATGAAAAAACATGAGACAGGCAAGTTCACAGGTATAGTTATCCCTGGTTTAAGTCAAGGGAATACATTGACAGTAGGCAGAAAGTAATATATTATATTCATTTACGAGGAGGTTTAACCAGGCTTGTTACAGTGGCAAAGCCAGTTTAGTGCCAGATGTTGTCTGAGTTTGGTTTTAAATTGACAAAGGGAGGGGAGCGAAGTAATGTCGGCTGGAAGGAGATTCCAAACTCTGCCTACAGAGTTTGCAAAGTGGGCATCCCCAGCTGTATTGTTAATTTTCATTGTCTGAATTAGTAACTTGTTTGAGGATCTAAGCAGTCTCTGATTGTTATGAGGGGTGATAATATTCATTAGGGATGGTGCATTATCTAGATTATAGAGAATTTTTTTAGCTATAGTCAGAAGGTTGTATTGGATTAGACTGGGAAGTTCTAGCCACTCAAGCTGTTTGAGGTTAATGCAGTGGTGTGTCCTAAATGGCAGGCCAGTGGCAAACCTGGCAATGTGAATGTAACAGGCTGACAATCTATTTAGGACCAACTTGTTTAGATTAGAGAAAAGGGGGGAGGCATATAGAAGTGTTGAGATTAGGTGGGTGTGGGCTATGGCAATCCTGGCTGGAGGGGTTAGGAAGGCTTTTATTCTATACAGTGATCCTAGTTTTTTATTGATGTTCTTGATTAATTGATTGACATGCAAGTCAAATGTTAGGTTATTATCAATAATGACTCCTAGTAGTTTTGTAGGGGGGTGGGGTCGGGGGATATAACAGTGCCATCCTTTGCATTAATGTTGAAGGTAAAAGCAGCAGACTTCTGTGTAGGTGAGAAAAACAGCATTTTGGGTTTTTTGGGATTTAATAACAGATGATGTTCAGAGAGCCAGTGTTCTATGGTATTAAAGGTGAACTGGGTAGCAGACCTCAGTTCCGAAGGAGATGTGGCAGAGCAAATCAGGGTGGAGTCATCAGCGTATTGGATACAGCTGACGTTTGGGATGACAGTGCATAAGTCATTAATAAAGATAGAAAACAGTAGAGGCCTTAATATTGAGCCTTGTGGCACTCCAAGGGTGTTTGGCAGAAGGTTAGAGAGCTTCTCTTTCCAGTGAACAGCTTGTTGCCTCCCACTGAGGTACGATTTAAACCACAGCATGGCTTTGGAATCTAGATAGAAGATTTTTAGGGTGTGTAACAAAAGTTGGTGATCAACCATACTGAATGCCTTGGAGAGATCCAAGAAGAGGGCAGAAGAGATATAATTGTTGTTACGGTTGTTGTTTATGGTATTGGTGAAAGCCAGGAGGGCTGAGGTTGTGCTGTGGTGTGGTCGGAATCCATGTTGGGTATCGGCCATGAGGTGATTTTGGATTAGGTGGTGCATGAGTTGTTTGTGTGCACATTTTTCCATTATTTTTGCCAGTGGGAAAAGTATAGCAATTGGTCTATAGTTGGAGAAATCTGTGGAGGATCCTCCTTTATGTAATAGGATTACATAGGCTGTTTTCCATAAGGTGGGAATTTTTGCCTCTGTTATGGTCCGATTAATTAGAATCGATATAGGCTAGGCAATGGCATCAGCTGATTTTTGTAGGTACTCAGCGGGGAGTTGGTCAGCGGCGAGTGTGGTGGGTTTTCATTTTTTGAGGAGAGAGCGAACGAATTATGTGGGCACTGGTTGGAGGCTAAATGAGGGTTGGTTTAGAGGGGTGGTATTATAAGGGCCGGGGGAGCTAGGAGGTAGTTGGCTAGCTAGGGTTTGTATCGTTTCCATAAAGAAATGGTTAAAGCAGTCTGAGACATCCTGCGGAGATTTATCAATGGTAGCAGTGGGGATGGAGGTTGATGTTTTTCCATGGTGAAGTAGATTGTTCAGACCTGCCCAGAACTTCTGAGGATTATTCCAGTTAGCTGTCTGTAAATTATGATAATACTGTTTTTTTGTCTGTTAGAATGGATTTTTTAATTTCATTCCTAGCTTGCCTGTATTTAACATGATCATGGGGGTCTTTAGTGGAGCACCATAGGGCCCATAATTTGTTTCTGCTATTGATTTTTTTGTCTGGTCTCTTTAGTAAGCCATGGTACAGTTTTAGCTTTTGTTCACTTTGAACGCTGAACGGGCAGGAGCATGCAGATCTAGGATTTCAAAAAATTTATTGGTGTTTTAGCATAGACCAATTACAGGAGATAAGTTCCTGTTGGAATTTGGCAGGGTGAAAGTCTTTATTGTTCATGACTTTCCTGATTACGGGAATTTGTGGGATAATGGCTTTTTGCTTAATGACATAAGTGAGGAGGTGGTCACTTAGGTCACCGGGAAAGGTACCCACAGTGTACAGTTGAGGGTTGCTATTTACAAGAACCCAGTCAAGTATGGTTTCTTTTTGGATGGGTTTACCTAGCCTGGTTGGGGTAGTTATGGTTTGTGTGAAAGCATGCAGGTTAATATGGGTAGAGGGGGATTGTGAGGAACACGTGCTCCAGTCTATGTGAAAGTCACCAAACAGTAGAGTTTCTTGGGGGTAGTGACATGATAGCCAGTGGAGGGTGACTTCAAGTGTGTCTATGTTGTTGCCTAGGGGGATATACATACAGATGATGTTAATGCATTTATTTTTGTTAAGCTGTAATCTTGTGGCAAGAATCTCAGTGTTGTTGATCTGAGGTGGTTAGTTAACAATTCTGGTCACATTTAACCCAGATTTGTAAAGTATAGCTATCCCACCATCCTTCCTGGAAACACGGTCCACCCTGTGTATATTATACACAGGAGGTAACACCTCATTATCAGTTGTGTGAGGTTTTAACCAGGTCTCTGACATAGTATTTCAGGGGAGTGGACAGCCAGGAGAGCATGCAGTTCATGTACCTTATTATTAATGCTCCTAATATTGAGGTGACAGGCCAGGAGAGAGTTTGTTGGTCTACTGAGTCTAGTTTGATAGCTTAGGTTACAATTGGAGGGGGGTATATTTATCAGAGGTGGATGGGCCGGGGTTAGGGTGAATGTCACCACCAAGTATAAGGTTGGGTTTGTACTTAGTAATAAGCCTCAGAAGTTTATGTAAGAGTTTGTAGTACTGTCTTGATCTAGGGCTGGGGTGCCTGGGGTTGGTATGCTGAAAGAGTGAGCAAGGAGCTGAGTTGTTCCCATTTTTATGGGCATAGCTGAAGGTGGGATACTTTATCTCTGGAGTGATAGTATGGTCTTTAGGGTCTTGATAGCCAATAAGCATATAGTTTTAGTACAGGGTGAGTACATATGAGCCTAGCAGAATGGGTAGTAAATAGTATTGGAACATTATGAGAGAAGAAAGTTAGTTGGGATCAGTTGTTTGACTGACACTGTAGTACAGGAACTGATGACCAATTTAGGTAAATTAGAGTGGGAGGAGAGAGTATGTAAGGGAGAGCTGATAGGAGGAGGAACAGGGTGGAGAGAGATTGGGGGTTAAAGCTGATAGGGTATTGCAGCAAGGGTGTGGTTAGGTACCTATAAATGTAGAGCTACTGGGGGTGGGTGGGAATTGTGGGCAGGGAGGGGAGCAGAGCGAGCCGCAGGCAAGCGCAGTGGGGCAATTACAGACTGCAAGTGTTTCCTTATACGTAGGTATTTTTATGGAAGTTCTTTAAGCCAAGTTTACAGACTTCAAGTGTTTCCTTATACGTAGGTAGTTTTATGGAAGTTCTTTAAGCCAAGTTTACACTGAGTGTATATTATGCTGTACTTTTAAACCTGAATTTATGCTGTACTTTCAAACTGAATGTAACACTAGGTTGTAGGCTAGGGTTAGACTGTAATTGGTACAATTGCAAGGGGTTTGTAAAGTACAGGTTATGGGGCAGAGTACTGTACTCAGGGCTAATAGCTTTAGAACAAGGTCAACAGCTTACAGGATATAAAATTACCATGCACTTTAAGATATTAACCTTAGCCAGTTGAAGGATTGACTTCTGGTGAATAGTTTGTGAATACTGGTTTTCAGGGTAGCCTTCTTCAGTTAGGAGATTCTTTTAGTAAGTGAGTTAGAGGGGGTCTACCTAAAATAAAACAGACAGTAGGAGTGAGAAACCTTTCTGGCACTAACTGCTAGTCACCAAATAAGCAAGCAAATCAACAATCAGTTTAACCAGTGAATATACAGTAAGAAGCAACTCAGTTTAGTTGCAAATAATATTACTTAGTTTCCACATTCTGAGCCAGCAACCAGTACTAAGTAATGCTAGACCTTAAGTATACGTTGTACTATTCCTATTACATAGGTTACAATGCATTGGTTTTGAAATTAACAGGAAATGTATGTTTAAACTAGGTTGCCGTTTCAAATGCAGCAGTTATATACAGGAAATTAACTTGTTTCTAGCTTGTAGTTTAAAGCACTCAGAATCTGCTACAGTGGGGATGAAGCAGGATACAAGACATCTCCCAACTACCATTTATCATTAGAAAACAGAAACAGCCACTATTATTCACTATTCCAAGCTAAATCTTAGTATGTTTTTCAATACAGAGGCAGAGGTTAAAAGATTATCACCGCTGACACTGATCCCAGGACTTGCAGAGTCAACTGGGCTGAAATTCTGGTACTGCAAATAATTTTCTTGACCTGATTTCCTATTATTTGCACTCACGAAAGGGGAGTGATGCTACCATAGAGACTGTGTTGACTATTGCTCCTATGAATTTCAATGACTGGATCAGTTGTAACTCTGATTTGTTGTGATTGATAGTTATCCCAAGATTTGAACAAGTCTGCAACACTGTGTCTTAGGCTTCTATCAATCAATGCTTGGTCGAAGTGGTAATGAGCTAGTTATCCACATGGAATCCCTGCAGTCTTATGGGAGCTGCCACCACTGCCATGCACTTGCTTAACACCCTGGGGGCTGAGGTGAGACCAAAGGGCAGGGACCTGAGCTGGTAATGACTAGCTCCCAGCTGGAAGTATAAGTACCTTCTGGATTGTTTGTTCATTTTTATGTGATAGTACTCATCCTGAAGGTCTGTCGAGCACATCCTATCGTCCTACCTAAGAAAGGTCAGAATGGACTGAACCATGACCATCTGGAATTTGGTGTGTAGAACCGATTTATTCAACACACTGAGATCTAAAATTAATCTCTAGTCCCCTGTTTTCTTTGACACTAAAAAGAATCATGAGTAGGTTCCAGATTCTATTTGGTCTGGAGGGACCTCTTGGAGGACTCTTTTTCACAGCAGCTTTTGTATTTCCAGTACTACTGCTTCCCTGTAATTGGGTAAACATCTAGGATTTTCGTGGGTAACAGGAATGGAAGGGAAAAGGGAATAATATAACCTCTGGAAATGATCCTCTGCACCCAAGTGTCGTTTGTTTTGTTTAGCCAAGCTGCTTGGTGCAGGGATAAGCGATCCCTGACTGCCTCCAGAGGTAAGCAATTGGGGCTCCATTCAGGAGAGCTAATAGGGTCTGTGGGAGAAGGTATCTCTAGACCCTCAGTTTTGCAGGCCTACTCTGCCACAGTGGCATCTTTTACCATTATCACTTCCCCCTCTGCCTCTGGGGGAGCTACCTCCATGTGTGTCTAGGAAAGGACCTTGAGACTTCCTGAGCCACATCTTTCGATCTCCCCATTGATTCTTGGAAAAGGTCTGCTGAGGGGTCAAAAAATGTACACCCACAGCAGACAGGGTCTTTCCATCCTTCTCACACCTGGAGAGTGTGTCTTTCACTGTGGGACCAAATAAGGAAGAACCATCAAAAGAAGCATTGACAAAAGATGACTTGAAGGGCTCCGCAGAATCACAGAGGGTATCTAGGCATACCTGAACCTACAGCCTTTGAGGTGCATTCTGCAGCATGTAAGATAAGTCTCATGCACAAATTTGTAATATATTGAAGGGTAGACAACTGTGAAGACACCAAAGTCTGAGCCTCTACAGTAGTGATTCCTGAAAAAAGAGTTTGAAAGTTCGTTAAGTCCCTTTGCAACCACATAAAATGTGGCAAATAGTTCAGTGATCAGATAGTGAAAGTCGCTGAAGCATACACTCAGTTCCCAAATCTGTCCAGAGCCCTAGATTCTCTTTTGGGGGGATGGATAGTGGAACTCTATGAACTCCTTTTTTGTAGCTGCTGCCACAACCATGGCATTAACCGGTACTCCCTTACTCCAATGCTGTCTCCCTACTAGTAGAGCTAGAATCCTGTCCAGACTCTTGGGGATTGGTTCAAGTGTATCAGATTCATTCCATGCCCACCTAGAAACCAAATTGGTGAGTTCATCGGAGGTGGAGTGACCCAGGACGTAGACAGCCAGAACTGAAAGCTTCCAGAAATACTGATTCTTCAGGAGATGTGTTTTGGGCAGACCAACCACCCTTCTGTTTTAGGATCTAAAGGCTGTCTCCAAATGAGATGTCACTGGGTGGTGATTTGGGAGACTGTTCTCCTTCATCAAAGTCAGTATCCCTGATGAACGAGTACTGGTGGGAGTCCATGTGCCTCATCTTGCACATCTTCTTCCTAGAGACTTCTTCGTTGGGATGATCAGGAGAAGTACCCACCGGCTGGGTGGTCTGTTAGCTTTGTTTTTGCTGTCCTGGTGGCGGAGAATGCTGAGGATCATGGGGCAAAGACAGCTGGGATTTCGGAGGTGGATCTGAGGGGGAAGGACCCACCTGACTAGCAGGAGCAGAAAGCCTCGTCACATCCTCAAAAGCTGACTACTCCAGACAGAGGGAAGCCAACAGAGCTGAAAAAACAAGTTTCTGGCCTGCCACCCCCGACTGCTTTGAGAGCTGCCTGCCTGAGGAAGAAGCTAGAGGCGAGCTGTCCAACTCCGAAGTTCAGAGAGGGAATAGATGGCTGCAAAAATCTCAGAGTCAACTCCATCTGCTCAGATCTAACCTGGAATCTTCATATGCAAGAGCCGACAAGATCTGAAGATGTAAGAGCTGGTCTGCTCAAGGTAACTGTTGGATCCAAAGAGAAAACTCTCTTCAGAGCCGATCCAGAAGGGCCCAGAACTTTTAGTTATGTACTCACCATAACTTCAGATGTTTGGGATCCATCTCGCCTACATTCTGACTGATGGGTTCGGAGCCGATCCCTCGGCTCCGACTCGGCACGCTTATGCCAAAGAGCGAAGTCTCTTATTGGCTGAGCTTACTATATCCCAGGATGCACCACTACCAGTCCCCCAGATCTAGTTTGTCCGCATACATGCACACATGCAAGCACTGCTTATATAACATCGTCAGAAGAAACAAGATAAAACAGTAGAACTCAAACCCGTTCAATTTCTTCTGATCTCCAAGGCCGGGGGAAGGAGGGTGGGTATTAGGAATGTAGCAGATGGATCCCAAACATCTGAAGTTATGGTGAGTACATAACTAAAAGATGTTATGTGATCCTATCTCGCCTACATTCTGACTGATGGGACAGCGTCCCTAGCACCTGAATCCTGGGTGGCTCACTGGAAAACACTCCTGAGTACCGTGGAACCAAATGATGCTCGCCCTTTAGATGCCACATCCAATTTATAGTGGGAAATGAAAGTGTGCGGATTGGACCAAGTAGCCGCAGCACAAATCTCAGAAATAGCGAGCTTGGAATGAAAAGCTATAGAAGTAGCCATAGCTCTGGTAGAGTGAGCTTTGATAGATGTTGTAAGTTGCTTATTCAAGAGGAATAAGCCTGAGTTATACAATCTCTAATCCATTTGGAGATAGTAGCTTTTGTGATGGTTTTACCCAATTTATTGTCTGAGAAGGACACAAACAACTGGTCTGATTTAATTTGCTGAGTCCTGTCTAGATAGAAGCGCAATTGCCTGTGAACATCCAATTTATGGAGAGTGTATTCTGCTTCATTGGAGAATTTTGGAAAGAAAACTGGTAGCTCTAGAGATTGTTGGAGACAGAGATTAGAACAGACCTTTGGGACAAAAGATGGATTAGGCCTAAGTGATACTCTATCCTTGTGAAAAATCAAGTACGGTGGTTTGATAGATAGGGCTTGAAGCTCTGAAACTCTTCTTGCAGAGGTAATTGCAACTAAGAAGGCAGTTTTCTAAGACAGATATTTTAATTCACATGTAGCAGCTGGTTCGAAAGGGGAAGATGTTAATGCACGAAGCACCAAATCAAGATCCCATGGAGGCGCAGGATGAAAAACTGGGGGTCTTAACAGCCCCGCACCTTTAATGAAAGTTTTGCATAATCTGCTGCTCATCAACGGAGGATCCATGGATTCGTGAAATTTAGAGATAGCTGCTAGTTGGACTTTAATAGTAGAGACAGAAGATCCTTGATTAAACAAGGATGTTAAAAATTTCAAAACCTCTGGGATCGGGGCAGTGATAGGGTCTAAGCCCCTGAGTTGAGCCCAGATAGCAAACCTCTTCCACTTACTGAGATACAATTTCTTAGTGGTGGGTTTGTGGGCCGAAGATAAAATGTGAATAACTTCCGGGTCTAAGGTGTGATTTCTGACTAAAGTCGGAAGTGGAGGAGCCAAGCTGTCAACTTCAAAGTGTGAAGGGACTGGTGTTGTCGTCCCGACTGATGAATTAGCGACCTGAATGAATGATGATGAATTAACCTGTCCGCTAAAAGGTTGGACCTGCCGGGGATGTGCGTTGCTATCAGAAACTGCTGAGAAGAGATCGCCCATTGCCAAAGTCTGAGAGCTTCTCGACATAACGGATAGGACCTGGTCCCGCCCTGTTTGTTGATGTACCAGACCACGGACATGTTGTCCGTTTGTACTGCAATAGTCCCCGTGGGAAGAAAGTCATTGAGGGCTTGCAACGTTAAAAGCACTGCTCTCATCTCCAGGACATTTATGTGCAGATGGTATTCTATGGGTTGCCACGTCCCGTGGACCATCCTGCCCTGATAATGCCCCCCCCACCCGATCAGAGAGGCATCCGTAGTGACTGTGGCAATTGGAGGAGGGGGAATAAAGGGTCGGCCCTGATGAAGAAGAGGGGAAGATATCCACCAGTTCAGATGAGCTCTGCACGACTGTGTGACCAAGATTTCGTGCCTCATCGGGAGACTGTGGTACGACCACTGCGTGAATAGCATCCACTGCAGAAAACGCATGTGGAAGCGAGCTAATGGTAGAAGAACAATGGCCGCAGCCATAAGACCTAGAACCTTCAGTATAAATCTGGCTTTGATCTTGTTGCTTTGCAATAGAAGCCGAGCAATTTTGGATGTCCAGAATTCTTTGCTCTGTTAGTCTGGCTATCATTTTGACGGTGTTTAATTCTGCGCCTATAAAGGTGATAGATTGGCAAGGCAGCAGAGAAGATTTTTCGAAATTTACTGAAATTCCCAAACTCCTGCAAAGCTGTAGAGTGTAGTCTCTGGACTGAAGAAGCTGACACTTGGTGGTGGCGGAGAGGAGCCAGTCGTCCAAGTAGGGAAACACCTGGAATCCCTGACGTCTCAGATGAGCTGTGACCACTGCCATGCATTTGGTGAACACTCTGGGGGCTGAAGTGAGGCCAAAGGGCAGTGCTCTGAATTGGTAATGACTGGTCCCTAGCGAGCGGAGAAACCTTCTGGAGCGTCTGTGAATCTTTATGTGATAGTACGCATCCTGAAGGTCTATAGAGCACATCCAGTTGTCCTTGCCCAGAAAGGGCAGAATGGACTGAAGCGTGACCATCCGGAATCTTGCCTTCTTGACAAATCTGTTTAGATTGCTCAGGTCTAATATTGGTCTCCAATCTCCCGTCCTTTTGGGGACCAAAAAGAATCTCGAGTAGACGCCGGATCCTACCTGGTCTGCTGGCACAGTCTGGACGGCTCTTTTCTAGGAGCTTTGAAACCTCCTGTTCTGCCAAATCCCTTTGACCGGGTGAGATGTCTGGAAGGGATTGTAGAGGTACGGGAAACCTTTCGAAGGGGATTTTGTAACCCTCGGATATGATCGACTGTACCCAACTCTCTTGAGATAGGGATTGCCAGGCTACTGGGTACAGCAAAATCCTTCCCCCGACTGCCTCCAAGGGTGGACAGTCAGGCAACACCTCAGGGATGCTGAAAGGG
Source organism: Protopterus annectens (assembly GCF_019279795.1). Lineage (NCBI taxonomy): Eukaryota > Metazoa > Chordata > Ceratodontiformes > Protopteridae > Protopterus > Protopterus annectens. The sequence continues at coordinate 913,618,061 of NC_056743.1, read as the reverse complement.
CTTCTCAGGAAGAGACTCCCTGTTGCCCTGGTTCTGAGGACCCCCCCCCCTGCCTCTAGGGCAGCGTCTATTATTGTTACCCCCTCTGCCTCTGGGGGTAAACTGACCACGTGCGTCCGGTGTAGCTCCTTGGGCTTTTCGGAACCACATCTCCCCCCCCCACTTTTGACCCTTGGGATATGGTCTAGAAGGAGTGGAAAACTGGACTCTAACGGCAGAAAGAGTTTTACCGTCCTGCTCACACCTGGTCAAGGTATCCTTCACCTGAGGTCCGAACAAAGCCGAACCATCAAAGGGGGTATTAGTGAAGGACGCCTTAAAGGGGTCCGCAAAATTACAAAGCCGCATCCAGGCTTGGCGTCTAAGAGCAACTCCTGTGCCTGCGGCCCTGCTCGCTCCATCGGCCGCATAGGATATGAGCCGCATGGAGGAGTTAGATATGGAATTCAGGATTGCAAGCTGCGAGGCAATCTTTTCCTGAGCCCCAGCAGCAGAAGGATCCTGGACTACTTCACCTAGTTCTTTGAGAATATCTCATTGAAGCCTGGTGAAGTGACAAAGATAATTCAGCGAATGCATAGCAAAAGTTGCTGAAGAAAACATCCGCTTTCCATACCTGTCCATGGTCCTAAAGTCCTTGTTAGGAGGATGGACAGGTACTGAAGGATCCGCCGGTTCCTTCTTAGTGGCCGCCGCCACCACCATAGCATCCACAGAGACACCCTTGGAAAGGAACTGTTTGTCCGTAGGGGCCGTGATGAATTTGGATGGTCTCCTGGGGACAGGTTCCACAGAATCTGGAGCCGCCCACGCCTTCCGAGCCACTACCTGCATCAGTGGGTCGAAAGGCGGAGACACCCAGGAGGTGGAGGGTCGGGATCCAAAAGCCTCCAGGTATACCGACTCATCCTCGGAGGGGTCAATGGAGGCCAATTCCCCTCTGTTTGAGGAGCTCAAGGATGTCTGAAAAGGAGACATCCTCAGAGGGGGACCGTGGGGAACCCTCCGACTCATCTAAGTCGGTATCAGATGTAGTAGACTCAGGGGAGTCCGTGTGTTTCCTCTTACACGTCCTCTTCCGAGGGAGTTCCCCAGCAGGATCAGGAGAAACCTCGGAAGAGGAGGAAATTCCCAATGGGGAAACCTGGGCGATGGATCCCTGGGCCTGAGAGCAAGAGGCTGGCAAGAGGCGACAGCAGGCACTGATGAGGGAGGAGCTAGTGGGATGGACCGTTGACCAGGCTCAGAGGCCAGGACACTCCTCATCACCTCAAAGGCTCCCCTCCCGGGAGGCCGGAATATCCCGCCCGAGGAAACAGGAATGCCCGGCTCCACTGAGAGGGAAGGCTCGAGGCGATGTCGGCGCCGAGCTTACCAAAGCGAAGCCCGAGAGGGAGAGCGGGTCGGACAAGGGTCCGATGCCACTAGCCCCTCGGAGCCGACAAGGAAACCCGACGACCGGATCCTCCAAGGAAGGTCTCAAGGAGGAGATCGGAGCCGAGGATGACGGAGCCGAAGGATGTATCGGCTCCGGCACAAACAGTCGCTGTCCCGAGAAGCTCCGGCTCCGAACTCTGAAGTGGAGTCGGAGGAGGAAGTTCAAGGGGTGAGGCTATAGCCGAAGTCTGTTGAGACGGGCTATGGAGCATTTGGGCCAGTGCCTGAGACTTCAACAGCCTGCTTACCACCCTCTCCAAGTCGTGGTCAGACAGCCTGGAAGATCTCAAAGATCGGCTCCGATGGCTCCGCTCCGACAAAAGGGGAGACCCCGGAGCCGAGTGGATACTCAGTAATGAAGGGGACCGAGATCTCTTTCGGGACGGAGCCATCGGAGCCGAAGTCCCCTGAACACCAGATGGAGCCGAAGGTTTCGAGCCCCCGATGCTGGATAAAGTGTCGGCTCCAGCCGGAGCCGACAAGGCTACAGTAGATAAGGTATCGGAGCCAGCCGGCACCGAACCCACTACTTTCGAGGCAGATACATCGGTTCCAGCCGAGCGATCTCGCCCGACGGAGCCGGAGCCACCGGAGGAGGCTTGGAAACTGAAGCCTGAGCCTTCGGTGGCTTAGAAGGTTTCCCAGACCCTGCTTTAGAGGGAGAACCTTCTGGCTTAAGTAAGCCACGGAGGATAAGTTTATTCCTCCTCTCCTGCAGGACTCTCTGGCTAAAAGAGTGACACAAAGCACAGGAGTCCTGCAGGTGCAAAGGCCCCACTCAATAAACACAAGAAGTGTGACCGTCTGTCAGAGACATTTTCTGACAGCACGAGTCACACTTCTTGAAGCCTGAGACCTTGCCTTCCCTAGACATATCCTAGGAGGAAGAAAACACACACAAACCCCAACAAACACACAAAATTAATCCCCTACACAAACACACAGGAAGGGATTAACAACTGGGGTTTTAGGCCTAACTAAAACTTTACACTAAAAGTTTAAAAAGGGTATAAAAGTTTTAAAAACAAGGAATAGGGTGGGCTGTAAAACTACTACAGACTATACTATGACTAAAAGGGAAAAATAAAACCCTAACTAAGCTTCTCTTTCTTTGACAAGAAATTCACTTACCTCTGCTGGTAAAGGAGACCTCTTTCGCTAAGCGGCAAACGAGATCTGAGGTAGTTCCGCCTTGCAACATGGGATATAGGGTTGCCTCGGGCTGGTAAAAGGAGTTCCTAAGCTAAAGCAAGTGCCGAGTCGGAGCCGAGGATCGGCTCCGAACCCATCCAGCAAGAATGAAGGCGAGATTGACAACTTAACATTTAGAAGTTATGTACTTACCATAACGTTCCATCTGAGTAGGTGGATTCATTTGTCTGCAACCTGTGGGTTATGGATCCGATATCGGATCCGAACCGGCATGGTTTATCCAGCTATGGATCCGAGCTCTTAGCTCCTCCCCTCACCCATAATGCCCTGCTCTCCCTACATGACCTCAGATCAAGTTTGCCCTGAATCAAAATACCCTAAAAAGGGTAACACATAATATGCAGGAAACTGACAAGGCCAGGGGGATAGAAGGGCGGGATGGTTGCAGACAAATGAATCCACCTACTCAGATGGAACGTTATGGTAAGTACATAACTTCTAAATCTGAAGTACGAGATTTATTTGTCTGCAACCTGTGGGACAGAGTCCCCAGCTACCTGAATCTTGGGCGGCCGTCATGGAAGGATATTCCGGAGCACCGCGGAGCCAAAGGATGCTCTACCTCTAGATGTGATATCCAGTTTGTAATGAGAAATAAAGGTATGAGATGAAGCCCAAGTGGCTGCTGAACAAATATCATCCAGAGGAATCCTAGCTCTAAAGGCCGCTGAGGTAGAAACTGACCGGGTCGAATGGGCATGGACTCCCTCCGGTGCGGGCCTCCCAGAAGCTTAGTAAGCTAAAAGAATGCACTGCGAAATCCATCGTGACAAGGAGACTTTGGAAATTGGTTTACCCAAATTGAATTTAGCAAAGGAAATGAACAACTGGTCAGATTGCCCATGACCAGCTGTCCTGTTAAGATAAAAACGAAGCTGCCTGTGAACATCCAAGGAATGCAGCTTGTATTCGCCCTTGTTCTGATATTTAGGAAAGAAAACAGGGAGGTTAATGGACTGATTAATGTTTGCTTCTGAAGCTACCTTAGGAAGAAAGGAGGGATTGGTCCTGAGGTATACGCGGTCCGGATGGAAGACCAAGTAAGGAGGCTTCATGGATAAGGCTTGAAGTTCCGAAACCCTCTTGGCCGAAGTAATGGCTACTAAAAAAGCAGTCTTCAGGGACAATAATTAAAGATCTACTGTAGCTGCAGGCTCGAAGGGGGGGAGCGGTCAAGGCCTGAAGAACCAAAGGAAGATCCCACGGTGGAACCGTCTGCTTGACAGGGGGGTCTAAGGAGAAAGGTGCCTTTTAGGAAGATTTTACATAATTTGGCGGACATAAGAGGTCCAGAGTCATGACCAACATGATAGTGTGAAATGGCCGCAAGCTGCACTTTAACCATTGAACTACTGGCACCATCATTAAAAAGAGTGGTTAGGAAGTCTAGTACTAGAGGAAGGGGAACCGTGAAGGGATCTAGACCCTGCCACTCCGCCCAAATGGAGAATCGTTTCCATTTACTGCGGTAAACTTTTCTGGTAGATGGTTTATGAGCCGCTACCAGGATGGCCTTAACGGGGGATGAGATACCGGGAGTCCTAATTAGGAGTGGAACTGGAGCAGCCAAGCAGTTAGCTTCAGGTTGTCCAGATTCGGAGTTGGTAGGTTCGATGGGTGTGATATCAGATCCGGAATGGGATCTAGAATCCAAGGTGGATTCACCGAGTGAGACCTTAGGAAAGGGAACCAGATCTGTCGAGGCCAGAATGGGGCAATGAGGATCATTCTGCACCCCAACCGAGAGGCTTTCTGAAGAACTTGGAGCATCAGAGGCAAAGGGGGGTAAGCGTAAAGAAGACCGGGAGGCCAAGCATGCACCAGAGCGTCTCTCGGGGAATCCCCTGGAGGAGGGATTAAAGCGAAAGAACTGTCGCACTTGGTGTTTAAGGGGACGCAAAGAGATCGCAACAAGGAGTTCCCCACCATGCGAAGATACGTTTTGCTACTTGAGCACTGAGAGACCACTCGTACGGGGAGAGAATGGTGTGACTGAGCTTGTCCGCAAGGATGTTGGACCGACCCGGAATATGCGTTGCGATGAGAAAGCGGTTGGTGGAGATCGCCCATTCCCACACTCTCATGGCTTCCCGACATAGAGGATAAGATCTGGTTCCCCCCTGTTTGTTGATGTACCAGACCACCGACATGTTGTCTGACTGAATCGCAATTGTTCCAAGGGGAAGAAAGTCCTGAAGTGCTCGCAACGCCAAGAGCACTGCTCTCATCTCTAGAATATTGATATGCAGGGAGGTCTCTGAGTCATTCCTAGTGCCTTGGACCGTCCGGCCTGCAAAATGCCCCCCCCCACCCGAGGCGGGAGGCGTCCGTGGTCACCGTGGCGAGAGAGGGAGAAGCACAAAAGGGGCGGCCTCCGTGGAGATCCTGAGAATGGAGCCACCACAAGAGAGACCATTTGCAAGCCTTGCTGATCGCAATGGGATTATGCAGAGGTAGAGCAAGGTAAGACCACTGAACTTGAAGTGTCCACTGAAGGACCCGCATGTTGAACCTGGTGAGTGGAAGAAGAGATATTGCTGCCGCCATGGACCCTAGAGCCCTCAGGACCAATTCCGCCAGAACTGAGCTGGAGTGGAGGATGGCCCGCACCTGGAGTCGCAGATTCTGAACTCTGTCGGCTGTGAGAAAGGCTCTTAACTCCCTCGTGTCTGACCTGGCACCTATAAAATCTATCAACTGAGTAGGAGCCAGGTTGGATTTTGCTACGTTTATTGTGATGCCCAGTCGGGGAGCTAGATGAAGAAAGGAGTCTCGCGCCAAGGACAGTAGATGCCTTGTTGCGGCGGTAAGAAGCCAGTCGTCCAGGTACGGAAAGACCTGCACCCCCTGAAGCCTCAGGTGGGCCGCAACCACTGCTAATACTTTGGTGAACACGCTGGGGGCTGTGGTGAGACCAAAGGGAAGGACCCTGAACTGGTAGTGACTGGCTCCCAGCCGGAAGCGAAGAAACCTCCTGGAGCGCCTGTCCATTAGTATGTGGTAGTACGCATCCTTGAGGTCTATAGAGCACATCCAGTGATTCTCTCCCAGGAGGGGGAGGATGGATTGCAAAATGACCATTCGGAACTTCTCCTTGGGAACTGCCAGGTTTAACAGGGACAGGTCTAAAATTGGTCTTTGGTCCCCTGTCTTTTTTGGCACTAAAAAGAACCTGGAGTAAAACCCTGATCCGATCTGGTCTGGGGGGACGGGCTGGGTGGCTCTTTTCCCCAGCAGATGGCCAATTTCTGCTGAAGCGGCCTCCCACTGACCGGGTGGAACGTCGGGGAGGGATCATAATTTTGGAATGTGATGAAAGGGGATCTTGTATCCTCTGGATATAATGCGGAGGACCCAGCAGTCTGATGTTATGGACTCCCATGCCGCTAGGTGCTCTGAAAAACGTCCCCCGACTGCCTCCAGAGTGGAGCAGTCGGGCAACCCCTCAGGGCTGCTGTGCGGGCCGTTCAGAGAAAGGTTCTCTGGACCCGAAATTCCTGGGAGCCCCTCTGCCCCTGGGGCGGCGTCCTCCCTGTCCTCCTCTGCCACGGAAGGACTGGTTGTCCGGAGCGGGTTGGGATTGCTGCGACTTCCGGAACCACATCTTCTTCTGGCCCTTTTGGTTCCTACAGTAGGACCTCTGGGGCACAGAGAAGCAGATTCCGACGGGAGACAGCGCCTTCCCGTCCTTTTCGCTCTGGGTCAAGGTGTCGCGAACCGTTTTGCCAAAAAGGGCAGAACCATCAAAGGGGGCGTTCACGAAGGACGCCTTGAAGGGCTCCGTGAAATCGCAATGACGGAGCCAGGCCTGGCGTCTAGTGATTAGGCCTACTCCTGCAGCTCTAGCGGCTCCCTCAGTAGCATGGGACAGCAACCGCATAGAGGTATTCGTCACGGATCGAAGAGTGGCCATACGGGTGGAGTGCAAAAGTTTGTCCTCCTCCGACATGGACTCTGGGGGGATGCAGCGTATTCTTTAATAAGATCGCGCTGCATCCTGGTAACATGTGCCAAGTAGTTGAGCACCCTCACCGAGAAGGTCGCTGAACTAAACATTCGCTTCCCCAAGCGGTCCATCATCCGAGACTCCTTGCTCGGAGGATGGACTGAAGGACTCTCCTGGGCGAGTTCCTTCTTGATGGCTGCTGCCGTCAACATGGCATCTACCGGAGGCCCCTTACTCCAGTGGACACGGTCTGCAGGGGGGCTAAGGATTCTGTCTGGCCTTTTGGGGATTGGCTCCACGGTGTCCGGTTCCTTCCACGACCTGGTGGTAAGGTCCACCAGGGGGTCGGCAGGAGGGGGACACCCAAGAGGTAGACGGGCCCGCTTCGAATGCCTCCAAGAACACGGACTCGTCCGAGGAAGACTTGGGGGCAGACCACCCACCCCTTATGCGAAGCATTTCCATGATGTCTCCAAAGGAGACATCCTCGGGGGGTGATCTTGGGAGCCTTCCCCTACCTCCAAATCCGTGTCTTCTGTTAAAGACTCGGGAGAGTCTATGTGCCTCCTTTTACACGTATGCTTGCGAGGTGCTTCCTCGGGGGGGCTGTCCGAGGAGCCCTCGCAAGCAGTGTCTTGATCCAATGGAACAGCTTGGGGCATTGAAGCAGGCTGTCCCAGTGGCCGGATGGTGGAAGCCTGACCCAGTGCAGATGGAGCACGGGAAGGAGCCGAAGCAAGTGCCGGGGGTCCGGAAGCCCTCAACAGAGCCCTCTCCACTACATCAAAAGCCGAAGGGGAGCCAGCCTCGACCAAAGGATCCGAAAGTCGGCTCCCCTTCGGATCCGAAGAGTGGATCAGAGCCGACCCCGAGACACTCGGATCCGAGGGACCAGTGCGCTCCGACACAGACGGCGCCGAAGGCACACTAAGTCCCCCGGATCCAAAGCTCGTAGCCAGGCTCCGAGAGGTCAGATCCGAAACACTCGAGGGCAGGGTCGGATCCGAAGTACCTAGTACTATCGGTGCCGACCCACCCCCCGGCTCCGAAGCTGCCCGGCTCCGAACGCTCCGAACCCAGGTAGCGGGTCGGAGAAGGAGTTATGGGCTTGAAAAATGGGGTCGAGCTCCCCCCCAGAGGGGGGGCAGGCAGGAGCACTCCCATCTGCATCGTGGCATGGATGAACCTTCTCATCATCCGGTCCAGATCGGCGTCAGAAAGGCTATACGTAGACCTCGAAGAGGCTACCGAGGTAGGCCTTGAGTGCCTCCTCGATAGCCTCGACAGAGATCGGGTCTCCTCCTCCTCAGGCCCCGGTGAAAAGCAGACCGGAGACCGGAGCCGGGGGGGGGGGGGGAGCCAGCAGCCAAGGAGGCCGGAGGAGAAGCCCGCTTTAGCTGGCAGGGCCGAAACGGAGGTCTCGGCCCGCTGCTTGTGGTGCTTCTCTCTCCGGTCCTTTTTTCTTGCTTCCCTGTCCTCCAACCCAGCAGCGGGAGGTTGAGTCCCAGGTGGAGGAGGGGGAGCAGGCGAGGAGGGAACTGTAGCAACAGTACCCACCACCGGAGCGGAGGCCGAAGCCGAGTCCGGGGGCAGAAGTCCCGCCAGGACTAGCTTCAACCTCTGCTCCTTCAATGCCCTGGGGTTGAACCCTGCACAAATGGAACATCCAGAAGTGAGGTGTTCAACCCCAAGGCATCGAATGCACCGAGTGTGGCCATCAGCAGGGGAAAGCTTATGGCCACACTCGGTGCACTTCGAGAAAATTGCCTTAGGGGCTTCAGACATAACTAAAGTCTTTTTTTTTTTAAACCAAGTAAAAAAAAAGACAAACAAACAATTAGTGCTAAACTAGCACACACACAAGGCCCCAAACAACACACTCAACAAAACTCCGAACCAGCGAGGGGAGGGAATTAAAATAAAATTTTAGATGTAACAATTAAAACCCAAAAGTATCAAAAAACTAAAGGAAACCTAACACAATCACACAAGTTTAACTACAAAAAAGCAATTTAAAGCTTTAAAAGAGTTTTTTATAGACTTAGCTGAAGAGCTCAGAAGATCCAACTGGTTACCAGCGCGGCAAACTAGATCTGAGGTCATGTAGGGAGAGCAGGGCATTATGGGTGAGGGGAGGAGCTAAGAGCTCGGATCCATAGCTGGATAAACCATGCCGGTTCGGATCCGATATCGGATCCATAACCCACAGGTTGCAGACAAATGAATCTCCTACTTCAGATCAGAAGATACTGGAAGAGAAGAGGTTAATCTCAGTCCAACTAACTTTGAAAAATAGCCTGAAATTAAATTACCTGGTTCAGGCCATAAAGAATGTATCTTATAGTTCTGATTGCAGGCAGAGACAAAATGTCTGTGAAAACCAGGACTAAGAATTCTACTGTATTGTCCTTAGGGGGGAAGTAATTGCTACCCTAGAAGGGTGAAAGTTTTTGAAATGGTTTTGTAGCTCACAGATGCTATAACTTTTAGTTATGTACTCACCATAACTTCAGATGTTTGGGATCCATCTCGCCTACATTCTGAATGATGGGTTCGGAGCCGATCCCTCGGCTCCGACTCGGCACGCTTATGCCAAAGAGCGAAGTCTCTTATTGGCTGAGCTTACTATATCCCAGGATGCACCACCAACAGTCCCCCAGATCTAGTTTGTCCGCATACATGCACACATGCATACCCTGCTTATATAACATCGTCAGATGAAACAAGATAAAAACAGTGGAGCTCAAAACCGTTCTATCTCTTCTGATCTGCAAGGCAGGGGGGAAGGAGGGTGGGTATCAGGAATGTAGGCGAGATGGATCCCAAACATCTGAAGTTATGGTGAGTACATAACTAAAAGATGTTATGTGATCCTATCTCGCCTACATTCTGAATGATGGGACAGCGTCCTAGCACCTGAATCCTGGGTGGCTCACTGGAAAACAGTCCGAAGTACCGTGGAACCAAATGAAGCTCGTCCTTTAGATGCCACATCCAATTTGTAGTGGGAAATGAAAGTGTGCGGGTTGGACCAAGTAGCCGCAGCACAAATTTCCAAATAGCGAGCTTGGAATGAAAAGCTATAGAAGTAGCCATAGCTCTGGTAGAATGAGCTTTGATAGATGATGAGTTGCTTATTTGAAGAAGAATAGGCCTGAGTTATGCAATCTCTGATCCATTTTGAGATTGTAGCTTTTGTGATGGTTTGGCCCAATTTATTATCTGAGAAGGACACAAACAACTGGTCTGACTTACGAAGTTGCTGGGTCCTGTCTAAATAGAAGCGTAATTGCCTGTGAACATCCAATTTATGGAGAGTGTATTCTGCCTCATTAGAGAATTTTGGAAAGAAAACTGGTAGTTCTAGGGATTGTTGAAGACAGAAACTAGAGCAGACCTTTGGGACAAAGGATGGATTAGGCCTAAGAGATACTCTATCTTTGTGGAAAATCAGATATGGTGGTTTAATAGACAGGGCTTGAAGGTCTGAGACTCTTCTTGCTGAAGTAATAGCCACTAAGAATGCCGTTTTCCATGACAGATATTTTAATTCATGTAGCAGCCGGTTCAAAAGGGGGAGATGTTAATGCCGAAGCACTAAATCAAGATCCCACGGAGGTGCAGGATGAAAACTGGTGGTCTTAACAGACTCGCACCTTTAATGAATGTTTTGCATAGCCTGCTGCTCATCAAAGGAGGATCCGTAGATTCATGGAATTTAGAGATAGCAGCTAGTTGAACTTTAATAGTTGAGACAGAAGATCCCTGATTAAATAGGGATGTTAAGAATTTCAAAACCTCTGGGACAGGAGCAGTGATAGGGTCTAAGCCCTTGAGTTGAGCCCAGATAGCAAACCTCTTCCACTTACTGAGGTACAATTTGTTAGTGGTGGGTTTATGGGCCGAAGACAAAATGTGAACAACTTCCGGGTCTAGTGTGTGGCTTCTGACTAAGGTCGGAAGTGGAGGAGCCAAGCTGTCAATTTCAGAGATTGAAGAGACTGATGCCAATGTCCCGACTGATGGATTAGCAAATCCGGGATCAGGTCTAAGGTCCACGGATCGTCCACTGCATGCTTTTTCAGGTAAGGAAACCATATCTGACGAGGCCAGTATGGGGCAATCAGAATCATTGAAGACCTTAGCTGGGAAGCTTTTGAATGACTTTGGGAAGGAGTGGGATTGGAGGAAAAGCCTAAAGCAACCCTGTTGGCCAGGGTTGAGCTAGAGCATCCATGGCGGTACTTCCTGATGTGGAATCAAGGAGAAGAACCTTTGGCACTTGGTGTTTTGTGGAGTCGCAAATAGGTCGCAGCACGGCCCCCATCTCTTGAAAACCTGGGCTGCTACTGTGCGGTTTAGAGACCATTCGTGAGGAGAGAGAATTGTCCTGCTTAATTTGTCCGCCAATACATTTGACTTTCCGGGATGTGGGTCGCTACCAAGAAGCGGTTGGTAGCTACAGCCCATTCCCACACTCTCATGGCCTCTCTGCAAAGGGGATACGATCTGGTCCCTCCTTGTTTGTTCAGATACCAAACCACCGACATGTTGTCTGTGTGGATGGCGATGATACCCTGAGGAAGGAACTTGTGTAAGGCCTGTAGGGATAGAAGTACAGCCCTCATCTCCAACACGTTGATGTGGAGAAGAGCTTCGTCCGGAAGCCAGGAGCCCTGAACTAGCCTGCCCAGACAATGCCCCCCCCACCCTATCTGGGAGGCATCTGTCGTCAGGGTAACCGCTGGAGGGAGAACAAAGGGTTTGCCCTGATCTAAGTTGGATGTCTGAAGCCACCAGCGCAGGTCCCTTTTGCATATTTCCGTAATCATGATGAGATGATTGAGGGGGAGATCTTGAAAGGTCCATTGAGTTGATAAGAGCCACTGAAGAATCCTCATGTGTAACCTTGCTAGAGGAACTAAAAGTACCGTGGCAGACATTGAGCCTAGAACCTGTAGGACCATCCTGGCTGGGGCTTTGGATCTCGAGATCAGAGCTTGAACTTGGCCCTGTAAGGTTCGGATCCTTTCGGCAGGAAGAAAGACACGCATCAATCTTGAGTCTATCTCTGCTCCTATAAACTTTATGCGCTGAGAGGGCAGCAAGACAGACTTTGACCAATTGAATGTAATCCCCAGGGAAACACCCAGGGAGATGGTGGCTTTGAGGTTGTCCATAAGTAGATGCCTGGTGGTGGCAGTCAGGAGCCAGTCGTCGAGATAGGGAAACACTTGGAATCCAAGGCTCCTCAGGTGAGCCGTCACTACTGCCAAACACTTGGTGAACACCCTGGGGGCTGTGGTGAGACCAAAGGGCAGAGCACAAAATTGGTAATGACTGGCTCCCAGGCTGAAGCGCAGATACCTTCTGGACGCCTGATGTATCGGTATGTGATAATAGGCGTCCTTGAGGTCTATGGAGCACATCCAAACATCCTTCTCCAACAACGGGAGAATGGATTGCAACGTGACCATTCGGAATTTGGATTTCGTGACGGATAGGTTCAGTCTGCTGAGATCCAATATTGGTCTCAGGTCCCCTGTCTTTTTTGGCACTAAAAAGAACCTGGAGTAATTTCCTGATCCGATTTGGTCTGTGGGGACCGGTTGGATGACTCCTTTTTGTAGCAGCTTTGAAGCTTCTGCGGCTGCTATTTCCCTTTGACTGGGTGGTGGGTCCGGGATTCTCTTGGACGGAGGGGGTGAGTATTTGAATGGGATGATGTAACCTCCGGCAATTATCCGAAGCACCCATCTGTCCTGAGTGATTGACTCCCAGGCTTTTAGGTGCTTGGCAAAACGACACCCGACTGGCTCCGGAGCAGCACAGCCGGGCAATCCCTCATGTCGTGTGGGAGGCTGAAGAGCCACGAAAGGACTCGCGGTCTCCAGAATTGCGGGGCCCTCTGCCGCCTCTGGGACGGCGTCTCCCTGAAAAATTTCCCCGCCCTCTGCCTCTGGACGGGAATCTTCCTGCTGTTGGGAGAAAAACTTGCGAGATTTCGGAACCACATTTTCCCCTCCTTTGGCCTTGGGGTAAGGCCGAAGGGAGTGGAATAACGGGCCCCTCGGCAGATAACGTTTTCCCTCTTGCTCACAGCGGGTAAGGCTGTCTTTCACTTTGGGTCCCAACAATGAGGACCCATCAAAGGGAGCGTCGCGAAGGAAGACTTGAAGGCCTCCAAACTGACACAAGCGGAGCCAGGCCTGTCACGTGAGCCACGCCTGTGCCTGCCGCTCTACCGCCTCGGCCGCATAAGATATGAGCCTCATGGACGAGTTAGCAATTGACGTCAGGATAGCCAACTGAGAGCTAACGGACTGGGCTAGCTGCTCAGGTAGGTTACCCGAGAGGAGTCTGACAACTCCTTGACCAGATCCCTCTGAAGCCTAGTAAAATGTGCCAAATAATTCAGAGACCTTAAGGTAAAGGCCGCTGAAGTCAGGGTGCGCTTCCCGTACCTATCCATACTCCTAGACTCCTTATTAGGAGGATGGATGGACGTTGAAGCCTCTGCCACGTCCTGCTGTGTAGCAGATGCCACCACCATGGCATCTACAGCCACGCCTTTAGTAAGGAACTCCTTCTCGGGGGGAGCAGATAAGAATTTGTTTGGACGAGAAGGGACTGGTTCCACAGTATCCGGTGTTCCCGCCCTTGACAAACTAAATCCAGAAGCTCGTCGAAGGGCGGAGACACCCAGGAGGCGGAGGGCTGAGCCCCAAAGGCCTTGAGGAGCACTGATTCGTCCGCAGAGGGCGGTTTGGACATCCAGCCTCCTCGTTGTTTGAGGATCTCTAAGATGTCTGCAAAGGAGACATCATCCGAGGACGACTTAGGGGACCCCTCTGCATCATCCATATCCGTGTCCGATGTGATAGACTCGGGGGAGTCCACGTGCTTCCTCTTGCACGATCTCTTCCTTGGGGGTTCCTCTGGAGAAGACTCCGAAAAACCCTCAGGAAGAGGGGAACCCCCACTGGGGGTAACCTCAGGCCTCGGGGCTCCGCTGGCCACAGACAGGGGAACTACTAAAGACCCAGTCTCCACGCCCAGGGAAGGTGCTGGTAAGACCGGAGAGATGGCCGAAGAGGATTTGGCCAAGGCACTCCTCATGGCCCTGAAAGCCGGACCTCCAGAATCCTGGGAGCGTCCAGTCTCCGGGGCCATGATAGTAGACGGAAGTCCCGCAGCCGAAGCACCGAGAGGGAGGCTCGGAACCGAAAGCATCGGTCCCGAAACATCACCCTCGGGTCCAGCCGAAGAAGTCCGCGTACCAAACTCGGACCCGAGGGCCCGGGTTGGAGTAAGGGTCGGAGCCGACCCTGAGATCTCCACCGGCTCCAAGAGCACCTGCTCCGACGGAGCCGAAGCAGTCGGAGGAGGAATAGCAATGGGATGGGTCATGGCCATCGGCTCCGAAGCCAACTGGGTCGGAGCCGAAACAATTTTTTGGAAGACTGGGGACTGGAAAAGTCTTTGGAGCACCCTGTCTATATCAGAATCCGACATTCTCGAAGACCGAGAGGAAACAGAACGGGTTCGAGAAGACCTCTCCTCGGCCCCAAGGGACTAGGGGACCGGCTCGGCGACTCGATGAGAATCGGCCGAGGAAACACACACCAGATTCCATCGGTGCCGAGGTAGACTTGGCGCCGAGGAGGAAGTGTCTGAGCGGGCGACCCTTGTCGGCTCCGAGAGCAGTGGAGCCGGCGAAGGTGACCCGCCTCGATGCCCCAGCCATCGGCTCGAAGCCCGAGGAGTCGATACTGGTGGCATCGAGGCAGACCGTTCGACCTCGGCTCCAAGTCTTTGGAGCCGAAGGAGAGGCCTGCCTAGGTCTCTTGGCAGTCGGATCCGACGGACTGGTCGGAGCCGAAGCCCTTTCTTTTGGCAGGAGTCGGAGGAAGACAAGGCTTCTTCAAAGAGGGTTTAATCAACCCTTTAAGAATTAATTTATTTTTCCTCTCCTGGAGGACCCTAGAGGAAAAAGCGTGACATACGCTGCATGACTCCTGCAAGTGCTTTGCCCCTAAACAATAAACACAAAGTAGATGGTCATCAGTAACAGACATCTTAAAAGCACATTTAGTACATTTTTTAAAGCCCGAAGGCCTAGGGGCTTGAGACATAATGTTAACAATTCCTGACAGGAAATTTAATCACTGTAGAATCGCTAATGACAAAAAAACCGAAGGCTTACAGAAATTGTGTAAAACACAACCTTAGGTGTAATAACCGGGAACTTTAAACACTAAAAGTTCAGTTATAGAGTTTGACCAAAAAGGCCCTGGATTGAAAGGGGCGCCAAAACAAACTCTACCCAATCACACACAATAAATTCCAGTACTCAATCAAACACAATTTAGCAATAGCAATAGCAATATCAATAGCAATAGCCGTTAAAACGGCTTTTGTGAAATACAAGCACAAAAACTGACAGAAAAAGTAGTTAATAAAATCTACTCAGCCCAGCCAGCTCGAGACCACGTCCTTGCAGTTAAGCGGCAAACGAGATCTGGGGGACTGTTGGTGGTGCATCCTGGGATATAGTAAGCTCAGCCAATAAGAGACTTCGCTCTTTGGCATAAGCGTGCCGAGTCGGAGCCGAGGGATCGGCTCCGAACCCATCATTCAGAATGTAGGCGAGATAGGATCACATAACATCACATCTTAGCAAAGCTCTATGTGTGTATATTATTCTGGTTCATTTTCTAGTAAAGGAGGTAGTGCGGGAACCAGAGTCAGATGACCAGATGTATGTGATGTCATTCAGTAATCTAGCACTGAAATCATGTTTTAATACTAGATGAGACACTAGTCTTGGAAGAGTCTGTTTTTGAAACCTAACAAGAATGAAGACCACCCACCCACTTCATCTTGCCTTGCTTTATTAAGTAAGCAGGAAACAGTCATTCTTTAGATCAGTCAGAGAAATATAGTGAGATTAGTTAAGTATTGTTTTTCTGTATCTGTTTGAATCTTTCCATCTGTGTTATTTTTAATATTTCCTGTGCTGAAACTCTGGTGTTTAATGTAAATAGATAATTAGTATTTTCATGTTATTTTATTATTTATTATTAAATATATTCAAACTTTTCATTGTGGCTGATCTTTTAGAGAATATTTTAACCTTCAAGAGTACTTATATTTATTTGGTGATACTGTGGCACTTCTGAAAGCCTTGCTGCATTGGTCAAACACTACCATTTGTATTAGTATTAATTTTATTCAGTACAATTGAGTGCCCTTGTAACAACCTTAGAGTAGCTGGCTTGGAGTGTTCTGGTGGCAGTATCTACCTTATAGTCCGGGTAGAGGGGGCATAGCTGGCAAACAGTGTGTAGTAGGGACACAGAGCACTGGTGTCACAGAGAGGGTGGTGGAGGACTTAGCTTGGAACACTCGGCTGAAGAATCAACTCTACAGCTGTGGTCAGTGTGGGGTCTTATTTGGGGCCTGGTGAGAGAGAGGGAAACCCAGCCCCAGGACAAGAGATTGTTTCCTGTGTGTTCTTAAGGGAAATAATGCTTGGGACAGACAGCTGCATCTGGAAATACTGTGTGTCTCTAATTTTGTTCCAAGTGAACATCCCTCACCAGTGTCAGTAGTGAGGATTGAGGTTCCTTGATTACTGGCCCAGAAGAGGGGCATCACAGCACCCTAGATGCTACTGGATCCACTGAGAGTGAATATACAGTCCTATGCAGATGCATCAAATCCGGGGACTTTGGATCCATGGTAGTTTTTTTTTGGATCGATGGAAGGACCTGCCATCATTTTTATCAAATCTGAGGATGGCTAGATGACAGGTGATGTCGGATCTGATTTGGGTTTCTTTTTCTTTAGTTCAGAAGAAGTGGAAGGAGTATAGTCAGAAGACCTGGATCTTTTGAAAGGTCCCTGGACTTAGCTATAGGAAACTGAACTCCAGAAATGACCTGAGAAAAGGTAGCTGGCAAAAGGCCTTTCAATATCAGTTTATTTTGCCTCTTGGTAAGAGCTCTTGGGCTAAACCCACTCCAAATATCACAATCCTTATCTAAATGTTCAGCACCCAAACAGTAAACACATACGGAGTGAGTATCAGTAAAAGGCATTTTTTTCCCACAATTTGCACATTTTTTAAATCCTTTTTCCGACATATCTGTAGGTTAAGCAATCAGAGATCCAGTTTAACAATCTGTATCAATCTCTATGTTACCAGATGGGAAGCAAACTGGCTCACTGATAGAACCCACCTAGTCAAAATACGGGAAGTCACTTCAAGCAGTCGACCCTTAAAGAGCGGTGTACCACAGGGATCAGTCTTGGGGCCTTTGTTGTTTGGGATATACTTTTCTGATGTGCAGGCCAAAACTAGTGGGTTATGGCTGACCAAGTTTGCAGATGACTACAAGCTGGGTGCTGTCATCAATTCCACTAGTGATGTGGACATCCTCCCAGAGGGTCTCACCCAAACAAATGACTGGTGCCAGAAACATGGCCTCAAACTGAATATCAAAAAATGCATCAATACAGTGACATCCCCACAAATGATCACATTAATAACAAGATCCTAAGCACACAATCAGTCATGAGGGACTTGGGCACCTAGGTTGATAGCAAACTGACTTTTGACCACAATATTGCCATTGTCGTATGGAAAGCTTTCTACATGGCCCACCTCATTAGTAAGCTATCTCATCCAGGGACAAGGTGGTCATAACATCCATGTATTCCTCCCTTATAAAACCCATTTCTAATACTGAGTACAATGCCCCTTTCAGCATGTACCTCACAAAGCATATGCAGCAGCTAGAGAGACCACAGAGGTTCCTCACCAGGAGAACCCAGGGCCTCAAACATCTACCCTACATACAGGCTCCTCAGAGGTCACCTCTGTCTGGCATACAAAGCAATCTCAGACCTCACCTTGATGGGACTGCTGCATAACCACAAGTCAAGCTCCACTCGAGTAACCTGCATGCACGACCTTAACTTGGTCTATGACATCAATAGGACTTGTTGGCAGGACAGACTTGTTTCCCAGACACTCCTCCTTCTGTGCTACAGACTCCTGCTCCACGTCAAGCAGAGTACCACATTAACTATTTTTAAACGCAACCTGGGTAACTGGATGGGGAACAGAAAATACACCCCTGGGATTCCACCTGTGTCCTTGCTGGACAGGGGCACTGGGTGCTGACTAGTTGGATCATGGGCTAAATTCTTGGCTAGGCTTGTAAGGGGCCTCAGGGTTAATAGCCTAGTAACTTCCTATAATCCTATGATTCTACGAATAATAACTAACAAACACTGGAGAGAGAAAGGGCAGACACAAAAGGATAGCAAAGGTTTTCTTTTTTTTTTAAATCAGAAATAGAAGTAACACCTTGATAAGACACAGGGATATACTGGTGTAAGAAAGAGCCTACCAACAATGGTGGTAATAATACACTCACAAGTGTAATTATAGTAATTAAATACGAAAAGGAACAAATACACTGAGGGAAACCAAGAAGTTATTAACTAGGGTAAGATTTATAAGAATTAAAGAGAAATTTTGAAAAAACACATCTATTAAACCAATGCTTGAGAGCAGTTGTCAACCACGTCTGGTCGCGAAAGTGGCAGACAAGATCTGGGGAGAGTTAGGCTTCGTGCACTGTGAGCAGGAAAGGAGCTTAAGAGTTTGCTCATCTCCACGAGCTGGAGTAAGAGATAAGTTGGATCCAAGTATCAGATCCGAACCCATACACTGAAGAACAAATGAAAACTGACAACATCAGATGCCAAGGTTAGTACTACAAAAGCAAAACAGTGTACTGCATCAAGCTTTATGTAGAAGAAAGTTTAGGAAGCCATGAATGCAAGAGTTAGAAGAGTGTGCAGAGGTTACTCAACAAACATAAGGAACAATACAAGACACAAAATCACCACAGAAGATTTAAGTGCAGTACAGAGGGTGGAGGAAGTAAAGTGATCAGCATGCAGGCAGACATAGAATACATTACTGGCAGACAGGCATATACTGTTATGATGCAAAGTAAATGAAGGAACATTGGACCACATTATGTATATGTGTGACAGATATAATAAATCTGCCAGTATAAGTCTACACTTTGAGCACTGTCACAAATAAGCATACCATACACTGTTCATATGAATGCGTAAGTTTTGATTTCCACTGCTTCATAACTGAAGTTTTCATTTAACTTAATAGTCAATCCTTCTGGTGAAAACTGATAATGAATGTTAGTTCCAAGATAGCAGTAAACGTTTCTTTATTACATCACTGTTGCAGTAACTGAAACTATATGGAATGATTGCCATGACTTAGGAACAAAAGGTTGGATGGAGATGAATCAGTAAAGAAGCCCTTCAGGAGTGGCTTTTAAAATCTAGTTCTAGCTCTAGAGACTAAATCAAGCCTCTAAGTACCTAGTAAAGGTGTACACAGAAGACCATGTAATCACCTCTAGGATAGAAGTAGAGACCACACCTTTTGAAAAGCCTCAGAAATAGCTACAATTCTGCTAGAATGAGCTCTGACTTTCTGAGGAGAGTGCTTTCCTTGGTAAGAATAGCAAGATTTGATAGCCAGAGACCACTACCTAGAATGATTTGTCTAGACATTGCTAGCCCTTTCTTTTTCCCATCAAAGGAGACAAATATTTGTTCAGATTTTCTCAAATCATCTGAAGCATGCAGAATTCTTTCTCCTCTGTTTCTGGGTTTGGGATGGAACACAAGGAGATAAATGGTCTGATTCAAAGTAAACTCATAAACAACTTGTAACATAAGAAAGGATTGGTTCTAAGGTACATCCTGTCCTTTTGAAGAATCAGAAAAAGTTGCATAGACATTAGGGCCTGAAATTCAAATACCCATCTAGCTGAAGTCAAAGCAATAAGGAAAACAGTCTTCCAAGTAAAAAGAAATGTAAAGAACCACTAGTTGTGGGTTCAAAAGGAAAGATCATTAATTTCTTCAAAAAAAAGAAGTTATGTTCTTACCATAACGTTCCATGTGAGTTGTTCATCTCACCTTTGTTCTTTACACGTGAGTTCGGAGCCGATCCATCGGCTCTGAGTCGGCCGCTTTCCAAGCTCAAGCTCTTTGAGTTAGCTCGAGGCACAGTCCCTATCCCATGATGCTCTCCTACCAACCCCAGATCTAGTTTGCTGAACCAGCAAGAAAAAAAACACACTAAGCAACCAATTATAAACAATGTACAAAGTATATAACTATTTACAATAGCTAAACAATAATCTGGTTGGAAAGAAGGACATTAGCAAGACCAACCAGACCACAATTCATACCTGTTCTAACATAACCTGGAGGGGAAAGGTGGGAGGGAGTGTAAAGACAAAGGCAAGATGAACAACTCACATGGAACGTTATGGTAAGAACATAACTTCTTTATGTGAAGTTGTTCAGTCTCACTGTTTGTTCTTTACACGTGGGTAGCGTCCCAAGCACCCTAATCCTGGGCGTCTCATGGGAGTATATTCCTGAGAACGGTGGAACCAAAGGAAGCCCTGACCCTGGAGGCCCTGTCCACTTTGTAATGAGTAATAAACGTATGAGGTTTGGACCAAGTAGAAACTGCACAAATGATGTCCAAAGGTGGACGGGCTGCGTGGGCTAAAGATGTAGAAACAGCCCTGGTAGAATGAGCTTTCACCTCACTTTCTAAAGGTTGTTTAGCTGAAGAATATACAAATTTTATATAATCAGTAATCCATTTGGACAATGTAACTTTGGATACCGACAAACTTTTCTTATTGTCTGCATAGGAAATAAATAGTTGATCAGATTTCCTAAATTCTTCTGTTCTTTCCAAGTAAAACCTCAATTGCCTGTGAACATCAAGCTTATGTAACATGTACTCCATTCTATTAGCATGATGTCTGAAAAAAGTAGGAAGGTCAATAGACTGGTTCAAATTTGCCTCGGAGCAGACCTTAGGAAGAAAGCAGGATTTGTTCTTAAAGACACTCTTTCGGGGTGAAAGACTAGATATGGGGGCCTGATAGAAAATGCTTGTAGTTCAGAAACTCTACAAGCCGAAGTAATAGCTACTAAGAAAATTGTCTTCCAAGAAAGGAATTTCAAAGGACAAGATGATGCAGGCTCAAAATGTAGAAGAATGAGTTGAGATAGCACCAAATTCAGATTCCAGGAAGTAACAGGATGTCTGATAGGTGGCCTAAGGTGATGAGTCCCTTTCAAAAAGGCTTTACATAATCTGTGGAACATAATGTTTGAGGCACTGCATCCCACATTGGAGTTAGATATGGCAGCTAATTGAACGCTCATCGTAGACGCTGCAGTACCATTGTGAAAGAGCGAAGTCAAGAATTCCAGAATACTATGAATAGGGGCAACATAGGGATCAATACCATGGTGAGAAGCCCAATGAACAAATCGCCTCCATTTGCTATTATATAGTTTCCTGGTGGAGACTTTGTGAGAGGAAACTAAAATATGTTGAACTGCTGGAGACAAATCATGTGATCTGGCTAGGTTGGGAAGTGGAGCAGCCAAGCTGTCAGTTTGAGGGAGACAAGAGTGGGATGAAGAATTCCCGACGAATGAGTCAGAAGGTCTGGTACTGGGTCCAGAATCCAAGGTTCTTCCACTTGGTATTGCTGTAGGAAGGGGAACCATATCTGCAGAGGCCAAAACAAGGCTATTAGAATAACAGTCCTTCCCAGGCTTTTGGCTTTCTGTAGGAATCTGGGAATCAGGAGGGATTGGAGGGAAGGCATATAGGAGACCCGAGGGCCAATCGTGTACAAGTGAGTCCCTTGGGCTGTCCGCCAGTGGGGGGTACAGGGCAAAGTAGCTTCTGCATTTGGCATTCATCGGGGATGCAAAAAGGTTGCAGCAAGGCTGGCCCCATCTGCGGAATATCCTTTCCGCCACTCGTTCTTTGAGGGACCACTCGTGGGGCAACAGAATGTCTCTGCTCAGTTTGTCCGCTATCACGTTGGATGACTCAGGTATGTGCGTTGCTATCAGAAAGTGCCCGGTGGATACCGCCCACTGCCAAAGTCTCAGGGCCTCTCGGCATAAGGGGTAAGACTTGGTTCCCCCTTGCTTTTTGATGTACTAGGCTACCGACATGTTGTCTGTCTGTATTGCAATCGTCTCTCGAGGTAGAGAGTTGTAAAAGTGTTGCAATGCTAGAAACACCGCTCTCATCTCTAAGACATTGATGTGCAAATGAGATTCCATGTCTGACCAAGTGCCTTGGACAGTTCTTCCCTGAAATAGCCCCCCCCCCCACCCTATCAGGGAAGCATCCATGGTCACTGTGGCTGTGGGAGGGGGAAGTATAAATGGGCAACCTACAGTAACTTGGTGGCTGTTCAACCAGCAAAGAAGGTCCTTTTTGCAAGCATTTGTCATAATAATCTTGTGTGACATTGAAAGCTGCTGATAAGACCACTGTGTGAACAGTAGCCATTGGAGTATCCTCATGTGCATTTGTCCCAGAGGAACTGCTATGAGTGTAGCTGCCATGGTGCCTAACAGCTTCAGAACCTGGAATGTCGGAATTCTCCTTTCCATTAACAACTGGGACACTTGACTTCACAAAGATATTACTCTTTCTAGAGGCAATCTGACCAGGGAGGTGGTGGTGTCTAGATCTGCTCCTATAAAGGAAATATGCTGCGACGGCGATAAAGCAGATTTTTTGAAATTTAAGGTTATGCCCAACCTGGAGCACAGGTTGATAGTGTAATCTCTGGCGCAAATTAGTTGATGCCTGGTGGTGGCGGTGAGGAGCCAGTCATCGAGATATGGAAACACCCGGAATCCTAAACGTCTCAGGTGAGCCGTGACCACTGCCATACATTTGGTGAACACTCTGGGGGCTGTGGTGAGACAAAAGTGTAGAGCTCGGAATTGGTAGTGACTGGCCCCCAGCCGGAAAAGCAACTGATCTCTGGATGGCCTGGCCATTTTGATGTGGTAATACACATCCTTGAGATCTATAGAGCACATCCAATTGCCCGTTTTGAGAAACTGAAGTATCGATTGACGCATTACCATCCGGAACTTTTCCTTTTTGACAAAGGTATTTAGTTTGCTGAGGTCTAAGATGGGCCTCCAGTCCCCTGTTTTCTTTGGAAATAAAAAAAACCTGGAGTAAGTTTTGGATCCTACTTGGTCCACCGGGACTGGCTGGATGACTCTTTTATCTAGCAGCCTTTGAATTTCTATGGTTGCTAGATTCCGCAGACTGGGTGGAACATCTGGGATTCTTGTACAAATGGAAGGGGATTCTGAAAAGGGAATGATGTAACCTCTGGTAATTATGCTTTTTACCCAAGAATCTGATGTAATTCCTAGCCAGGCGTCTGGGTATAAAGCTAAGCGACCCCCGACTGCCTCTAGAGCAGGACGGTCGGGCCTCCTCTCAGGAGCGCTGATAGGGCTTGTCAAGGAACTGGTCCCAGTCACCCTGGTTCTGTGGACCCCCTCTCCTGCCTGGGCAGAGTCTACCATTATACTCCCCTCCTCTGCCCCTGGAGGGGGGTTCACTATGTGTGTTCTGGAAAGCTCCTTGGAACTTTCGGAACCACATTTTTCCACCTTTCTGCCCTTGGGGGTATGGTCTAGTGGGGGTAGAAAAACGGACTGCTACGGCAGACAGAGTCTTTCCTTCCTGCTCACACCTAGTGAGTGCCTCCTTGACTTTAGGCCCAAACAAGGAAGAGCCATCAAATGGGGTATTAACAAAGGAAGACTTGAAGGCTTCCGCAAAGGAGCATAAGCGCATCCAGGATTGTCTCCGCAGAGCTATCGCTGAACCTTTTGCCCGGCTCAATCCATCGGCTGCATAAGAAATAAGCCGCATGGACGAGTTCACAATAGAATTAAGGGTGTTAAGCTGTGCCGTTACTTTCTCTGAAACAGCATCATCTGTTTTGCCCTGTAGAGTATCTCCAAACTCTTTGAGGAGATCTCGTTGAAGACGGGTAAAGTGGGTCAAATAGTTGAGCGATCTCATTGCAAATGTCGCAGAACTAAAGATGCGTTTCCCGTATCTGCCCAAAGTCCTAGAGTCTTTATTAGGAGGATGAACAGAAGAAGAGGTTTCTGACTTCTCTTTTTTGGTGGCCACTGCCACCACCATGGCATCAATGGGGACTCCCTTTGTAAGAAAAGACCTGTCTTGAGGGGAGGTGATAAATTTGTTGGGCCTCCGAGGGACCGGTTCCATGGAATCAGGAGACTCCCACGCCCTTAGAGCGACCAAGTCCATTAATTCGTCAAAGGGTGGAGTAACCCAGGAGGTGGAAGGTTGAGACCCAAAGGCCTTCAGGAGCACCGACTCATCCTCAGTAGCGGTAAGGGACTGCCAGTCACCCCTCTGCCTTAATATTTCCAGGATGTCTGCAAATGAGACATCCTCAGAGGAGGACCGTGGGGACCCTTCTGATTCCTCTAAGTTGGTGTCTGATGTGAAGGATTCCTGAGGGTAATCTAAATGCCTCCTCTTGCACAGTCTTTTTCTGGGGACTTCATCAGTGGGGGCATCTGGTGAAGTCTCAGTCAAGCAGGGGTCACCCAATGGAGTTACCTAAGGCTCTGGGTCTCGACGCTTGGTGGGGACCTGTGGTGTAGGGACAGAACGCGGCCCTTTAGGGGAGAAAGAGGAAAGATCCGAAGAGGTAAGGGTCTTAGCAGACATGACCCTCCTCATGGCATCGAAGACACCGGTTTCCCGACCCAAGGAGTCTGCCGGTTCTGAAGAAGACGGCAACCTCCCAGGGGCCGAGAACACAGGCTCCAAACCAGAAGACAGAACTGAGCTCATCTGCGCCGAAGCCCCGAGAGGAAGAGTCGGAACTGAAGTGTCGGTTCGACTCTCT
Source organism: Protopterus annectens (assembly GCF_019279795.1). Taxonomy (NCBI): domain Eukaryota; kingdom Metazoa; phylum Chordata; order Ceratodontiformes; family Protopteridae; genus Protopterus; species Protopterus annectens. Next base: position 913,593,590 of record NC_056743.1, on the reverse strand, counting down.
CCCCCGGAACCAGCGAGAGAGTGTCGGCTCTGAGACTCTTCAATCGGAACTGAAGAAGTCAAGGTCGACGAAGCCGAGGGCACTGGAAGAGGCCTCAGCTCCGCGGGTTCCACCACTATCGGATCCTCTCTTTCTGGCTCCGAATGCCCAACTGGCCTTGGAGGAGGAGCAGAAATCATGGTGGGGGGGTTGTACGCTTCGAAGCCAACTGGGTCGAAGCTGAAAGCAATTTGGCCAGGGCCGGGTTCACCAAAAGTCTCTGCACCACGCGGTCCACATCGATGTCGGAAAGGGAACCAGAAGAATGGGTCGAAGGAGCCAAAGAAGCCACCGACTTGAGGATCGGGGACTTCAAAACTTCTGACACCGGCTCCAACACAATGATTTGGCTCAGAGGAAAGATTTCGGTGCACGTCGCCGAAGGCTGGGGAGCCGGCGACTGAGTCTTCCCACAGGTGCTCAGAACAGAAGCCTTATGCTCTGATGACACCTTAGAAGACTTCCACCCCTTCGAGGACTCGGAGGTCTGGTCAGTCTTATCTAATGCTTCTTAGAAATCTGGCTTCAACAGCCCTCTATCGACCAATTTCCTTCGCCTCTCTAATAAAACCCTGCCACTGAAGGAATAGCAGATAGAGCAATCTTCTTGTAAATGCAATGGACCCAAACAGTACACACAAGAAAAAGAAGTCATGTCTTACCATAACGTTCCATCTGTATTATTGATCCTCGTTCAGTCATTACGCATGGGTATCGGTTCCAAGCTCGGAACCGAGCCGGCCATTTTCCAAGCTCGCGTCAACTTCAAACTCTCGAGCTAATCTCTTACCCACAATTTCCCTCTCCCTGTTACCTCAGATTGAGTTTGCAAGTTAAAGAAGGTAGAGGCTACCTCTGGTCAAATAACATAAGAGAACTGGATAGTGAGATCCACTAGAAACCACAGGAGGGGGAAGGAGGGAGGTTCATAATGACTGAACAAGTATCAACAATACAGATGGAACGTTATGGTAAGACATAACTTCTTTATCTGATATTGTTAATCCTCATTCATTCCTTACGCATGGGACAGAGTCCCCAGCTACCTCTATTCCTGGGAGGCTCTCATGGAAGGACATTCCTGAGCACCATAGAACCGAAAGATGCTCTTCCCCTGGAGGCCAAATCCAATTTGTAATGATTGATGAAGGTATGAGGCGTAGCCCAAGTTGCAGCTGCACAGATGTCATGTAAAGAAGCTCTAGCATGGAAAGCAGCAGAAGTTGCCACCAACCTTGTTGAATGAGCTTTCATGGTAGTAGGCAACGAGATATTACGTTCTGTGTAAATAAAGGTCACACAGTCCTTCAACCATCTAGCTAATGTGACCTTAGCAACAGCCGATCCTAATCTAGATCCAGAAAAGGCCAAAAAATAACTGGTCAGATTTACGAAAGGGTTTAGTCCTGTTTAAGTAAAAATGGATTTGTCTGTGTATATCTAGGGTATGTAGGTAATACTCTCCTCTGTTTGAATGGTTGGGAAAGAAAACTGGCAATTCAATGGCTTGATTAATGGACATTTCAGAGATCACTTTAGGCAGAAATGACGGATTAGTTCTCAGAGACACTCTATCTCTATGAAAAATCAAGTATGGAGTCTTGATACATAAAGCTTGTAGTTCAGAAATACATCTGGCAGAAGGAATAGCGACCAAAAACAAGGTTTTCCATGACAAATACTTGAGGTCGCAAGAAGAGGCTGGTTCGAAAGGTGACACTGCCAGAGCTTGTAGAACTAATGATTAATCCCATGGTTGAATGGGTTCTCTAAAAGGTGGCTTCAGATGATTCACACCTTTTATGAAGGTCTTGCACAATTTATGGGACATAAAAGAGGAATCTTGGACACCCTCATGAAAATTAGAAATTGCAGCCAAATGAACTCTAATGGTACAGGCCGATAGACCCGATTGAAACAGGTCGGTCAGAAAGTCTAGTATTATCGACACTGGTGCTGAAAAGGGGTCTACTTGTTTATCTTTCAGCCAACAGGTAAATCTTTTCCACTTGCTTAGATAAGTAATTCTAGTGGAAGACTTATGAGAAGCAATGAGAATATCACGTACTGGTAAAGAAAGATCATTCTGCCTGGCAATCGAGGGAACTGGAGTAGCCAAGCCGTTAGCTTCAGGCTGTTCAGGTTGAGATGAATCAGGTTCTGTGGGTGTGAGATCAACTCCGGGATTGGATGGAGAATCCATGGTTGATCTACTAGGTGAGGCCAAAGGAATGGGAACCAAATCTGTCATGGCCAATATGGTGCTATGAAGATTACCTTGCTCTTCAACCACCAGGCTTTCTTCAGAAACTGGGGAATATGAGGAAAGGGCGGAAATGCACAGAGAAGACCCGAGGGCCAATCGTGGACTAGAGCATCCCTGGGTGACTGTCCCAGAGGAGGAATCAGGGCGAAGTAGTTGCTGCATTTGTAGTTGGTCGGGGATGCAAAGAGATCGCAGCAAGGACGGCCCCAGCAGTGAAAGATCTCCGCCGCTATCAAGGGATTCAGGGACCACTCGTGAGGTTGCAGAATGCACCTGCTGAGTCTGTCTGCTATCACGTTGGAACTCCCGGGAATGAGCATTGCTAGAAGAAAATGGTTGGTAGCCATCGCCCATTGACATATCCTCATGGACTCTCGACAAAGGGGGTAAGATTTGGTTCCACCTTGCTTGTTGATGTACCAGACTACTGCCATGTTGTCTGATTGAATCGCAATTGTCCCAGACGGCAGCAGGGGATGGAATGATTGCAACGCCAGAAGCACCACCCTCAGCTCTAGAACATTTATATGCAGATGGGCCTCCAGTTGGGACCAAGTGCCTTGGACTGTCTGTCCCTGACATAGCCCACCCACCCCATCAGGGAGGCGTCCGTGGTCACTGTGGCCTTGGGTTGCTGGGGGGGGGGGGGAATGGGTGAGACCATTGTGAGAGACTGTTTATCATCCACCAATATAAATCCTGTTTGCACCTGTGGGTTACTCGAATCATGGCTGAAAGAGGATGCTGAAAGGGATACCATTGGGTGAGTAGTAGCCGTTGTAGAAGCCTCATGTGAAACCTGGCCAGGGGAACAATGGTGATGGAGGCTGCCATGGAACCAACAGTTGTAGAACCAAGTGAGCCGTGGATTTTTCCTTTGAAAGGATTGGAATTAGTTCTTGCTTTATCCTTAAAATTATGTGCTCTGGAATAGCAGCTCTGCAGTTTTTTGTGTCCAAAATAACCCCTATGAATTCTGTCGACTGAGATGGGGTGAGATTGGATTTCTGCCAGTTTATGGTTATGTCTAGCCTTTGAGCAGCGAGGAGAGAGTATGCCAGGGCTTTTTCCAGTTGATGTCTGGTGGGGACGGAAATAAGCCAGTCGTCTAGGTATGGAAACACCTGGAATCCTTGAAGTCGCAAGTGAGCTGTGACAACTGCCATGCACTTTGTGAACACTCTGTGGGCTGTAGAGAGTCCAAAGGGCAATACTCTGAACTGGTAGTGACTGGATCCCGCATGGAAGCGCAGAAATCTTCTTGATGGCCTGTCCACTTTTCTATGGTAGTACGCATCTTGAAGATCTATAAAGCACATCCAATCGTCTTTTTCCAAAAGCGGGAGGATAGACTGTATAGTGACCATCCACAATTTTTATACTCTCACAAACTTGTTCAATACACTGAGATCCAAAATTGGTCTCCAGTCCCTGGTTTTCTTTGGCACCAAAAATAGTCTTGAGTAGAATCCTGATCCTATCTGGTCTGGAGGGACTATTTGGATGACTCTTTTTCTTAGCAGCTTTACTATCTCTAGTGCTGCTTTTTCCCTTTGACTGGGTGGAACGTCAGGAAGATTTTTTGAAGGAACGGGACAAAGATCGAAGGGGATATGGTAACCTCTGGTTATACCCAATAATCGGTGGTGATGGTTAGCCAGGCAGAAGGGTACACGTAGAAAAGTCCCCCAACCACCTCCAGAGGAAAGGAGTTGGGCCGCTCTTCAGGAGTGCTGGTAGGATTGACCAGGGAAAGAATCCCTGGAACCCTGATTATGCGGCCCCCCTCTGCCCTGAAAGGAGCACCTTCCCTGTGAGTTTTCCCCTCTGCCTCTGGGGGAGAACTCGGCCTGTGTGTCACGGAAAGGACCCTGAGATCTCTTGAACCATATCTTCCCACTCTTTTGGTTTTGGGAGAAAGCACGTTGAGAGGAAGAATAACAGACACCTACGGCAGAAAGGGTCTTACCATCTTGTTCAAATCTGGCCAGTGTGCTTTTAACTTTGGGCCCAAACAATGAGGAGGGCTCAATCGGGGCATTAAGAAAGGAAGACTTAAAAGGTTCTGCGAAGTTGCACAAGTGCATCCAGGTGTGTCGTCTCAAGACCACAGCTGAACCCGCCGCTCTAGCTGCGACTTCTGATGCATGCAATATCAATCGCATAGAGGAGTTAGATATAGACTCAATGGTGGCCAGCTGAGAGGCCACTTTGTCACGGATCTCATTAGACACTGCACCAGCCAAGGATTCAGAGAGTTCAGAAACCAGATCCCTTTGAAGCCTGGTAAAATGTGCCATATAATTCAGGGACCCGATAGCAAAGGTCGCTGAAGCAAAGGTGTGCTTCACTATTCTGTCCATGGCCCGGGACTCTATGTTAGGCGGATGGACAGTCTGGCTTTCTTCTTTTGCCAGATCCTTTTTTGTTGTGGCCGCCACCACCAAAGCATCTACAGGAAGACCTTTGGACCAATGGGGGTCTGAAGCAGGAGGGGATAAGATCTTATCTGGCCTCCGGGGAATAGTTTCAACAGTATCAGGGGCCTTCCAAGCACGCTGCACGATGAACTTGACAAGTTCATCCGCAGGTGGAGTAAACCAGGAGGTAGGGGGCCGGGCGTGAAAGGTCTGCAGGAACAAAGATTCCTCAGGGGTCAGATTAGAGGGCTGCCAGTCACCTCTCTGTTTCAGGATTTCAAGGATATCACCAAAGGATACCTCAGAGGGTGACCGAGGGGATCCTTCCCCCTCATCAAAATCGGTGTCTTCGGTGAGGGACTCCTCTGTGGAGTCGATGTGCTTCCTCTTACACAAACTTTTCCGGTGGCCCTCCTCAGTGGGAGAAGCTGGGGAAGACAACGGAAAAGGGGATTCCTGAGGGAATATGTCCTGAGGCCCTTGCATCTGGTGTCCGTTAGGTGCGACCTGTGAAACCAGTGTACCAGAGGAGGGTGGAAGTATAGACAGTCTGGTATCACCAGCAGCAGTGAAAGCCTTCTCCATCAGTTGGACGGCTGGTCCACCCAGAGAGGAGTGTATGTCTAGGACAGGGGCACTCCTCCCCTAAGTGGCTCAGCCTGCCAACTCGGAGTCCCTGGATGGCTGTGGAGCAGCAAGCTATGCGTGTCACAGCTGACATCTTGGGTCGTAGCAAAACTTTCCTGCCACGAAGGCAACTGCAGTTCCTTAGTGAGATCCATAAAGGGAACCGCAGAAGGGGAAGACTGTACTATAACCATGGACTTCAAAGGCAATGAAGGAGGATAATAAGAAGGTGTCTTTGGAGATAAGTGATCACCTCCTAAGGAAGGATAGTTCCTGGGGGATGGAATACCTCTGGCCAAGAAAGCTTGGTCCACAAGAAGCAACACATCATGTTCAGAAAGACTTCTAGTGGACCTCACAGAGACTGAGGGAGAAACAGGCCTGTCCACAAAAGAGGTAGACTCGGTGCCAATCTCATCTGACCGCACCGAGGACAATGTTGCCGAGAAAGACTGAACTACTGTAGTCTGCACCGAAGAAGCCATGGGTGCTGATGACACTGTCTGCACCGACACAAGGATCGGTGCCGAAGTGGTTGTCGGTGCCGAGGCTGGAACCGACAAAACTGGAGTCAACAATAAAGGCCTCGGTTCTGAGAAAAATCTCGGAGCTGACGCGGTCAAGGTCTGCGCCGACTGAACGGTCGGTGCCGATACAGTGGTAATGGTCTGAACCGAGGAGCCCCTTGGTGCCAATATGAAGAAGGCTGCAGGAGAGGATTGAGCCGAAATCACTAATGGAGCCGAAGGCCTCGATGCCAAAGGTCTGGGCACCGAAAGCACTTGGGCTGACTGAGAGAGCTCCAGAGCCGAAATTTTAGCCTTTTTAGATTTTGGTTGGTGAGAGTCCCCAGCCAGGGATGAAGGCAAGGATTTAGCCTTAGTAGAAATATCCATTTTCTTATGGGCTTTAGGAGGGGTTGAGACCTCCGACCCAGAAATAGCCTCTGAAAAGGGAGATTTTAGAAGTCCCTTCAGTATCAGCTTGTTTTTCCTTTCTAACAAAGTTCTATTAGAAAAATTCTCACAAATAGTACAAGGTGGTTCAACAGATAAATGGGAAGCTCCCAAACAATAAACGCATAAAGAGTGTGCATCAGAAGTAGGCAGTCTGTGTCCACAATCAAAACACCGCTTAAGCCTACCCTTTTTATCTCCCATATTAACAAATAGAAAAGTACCAACAATGGTATAAGAGAGTACCCGAAGGTATGAAAGAGAAAGGGAAAAGGATTATCAACGATGGTAAGGAGAAAATTACCTCGTGGTAAAAAGGGTAAGTAAAGGAAAGAAAAAAACAGAGGAAATTATGAACGCTAGATGCGATAGGGCAAGAGACAATAAAAAATCAACTTTTCTGACAGAAAAGTAATTTGTAAAGCAATTAAACTGTACTTAGCTCAAGAGAAGTAGCTTAACACAACCGGATGGCAACGTGGCAAACGAAATCTGAGATAACAGGGAGAGGGGAATTGTGGGTAAGAGTTTAGCTCGAGAGTTTGAAGCTGAAGCGAGCTTGGAAAATGTCCGGCTCGGTTCCGAGCTCAGAACCGATACCCATGCGTAAGGAATGAACGAGGATTAACAATATCAGATACATGGTTATCAGTGATGGACATCTTCTGTGCACAGTCACACCTTTTAAAACCAGATTTTTGTTTCTCCATTATAAGCAATAACACACAAATATCAGATCCTGATAACAATATCCAAAAATTGAAACAACAGAACTCCTTAGAAAGTTCAGATCCCTGAAAGTACAGTTTTGTACCTACCATAAATGTAGATGTTCGAAGATCCACATTGCTGCAGTCCTTACACTTGGGTAGTCCGCTGTCCTCGGTCGGCCCGAATATCAAAGTATTAGGCTGACGTCGGTCAAGGCGCATAAGACTGACATCAGGACGTCAGGGTACAAATGCGCATGACCGACGTCATATCCTCAGTCTTTTCTTGCCCCAGATGTCAGAAGACCCTAAAAAGAAAGGTCAAAACCAAAAGACAGCAAACAACCAACCAACCACCCTTGCACTAATAATATGTACAATATATACAATATACACAAAATTTACAACCCAACCCACACAACCGCCTCTAACAACAGAGGAGAAGGAGGGAGGGTAAATTGGACTGCAGCAATGTGGATCTTCGAACATCTACATTTATGGTAGGTACAAAACTGTACTATGTTCTTCATCTCACATTGCTGCAGTCCTTACACTTGGGTAGAATCCCAAAGCAGAGGTAAGGGAGGATGGCAAAACTATAAAGCAGCAGGAGCTGCCAAAATGCCCTGTAAAATAGCAGTGGCAAAACCAGCCCTAGACTTAGAGTAAAGTGGAAGGTGATAATGCTTAGAGAAAGTATGCACTGAACTCCAAGTAGCTGCCTCCAAAATATCTTTAGTTGCCACCCCCCTTAAAAAAGCTGTCGAAGTGGCAGTAGCCCTAGTGGAATGAGGCCTAATCCCAGCTGGAATCTCCTTACCATGATGGGAATAATAGAAAGCAATGCAAAACCCAATCCACTTAGAAATAGTTTGTTTTGACACAGGCTTGCCCTGAGAACCCAAAGCAAAAGAAACAAATAACTGCTGAGACTGCCTGAACCCTCTAGTTCTGCTCAAATAATATCGCAACTGCCTGTGTACATCTAAAGTGTGAAAAATCTTTTCCCCTTTATTTTGGGGGTTTGCATAAAAAGTAGGCAAATGAATAGTTTGGTTTAAAGCCACACTAGAAACCACTTTAGGCATAAAGGAAGGATTAGTACGCAAAGATACCCTATCCTTATGGAAAATTAAGAAAGGCTCAACCGCCATAAGGGCCTGTAATTCAGAAACCTTTCTTGCAGAGGTAATGGCCAACAAAAAAGCAGTCTTCCATGATAAATATTTCAACTCGGCAGTAGCTGCAGGCTCAAAAGGTTGTAGAGTGAGTTTCTCCAACACAAAATTGAGATCCCAAGCAGGAGTAGGAGCTCTACGTGGGGGTCTTATATTCTTTGCCCCCCTAAGAAATTGCTTGAACAAAGGATGAGAAAACAATGGTGGGTCACAGTCATAGTGAGCAGAAATTGCTGCAGCATGAACCTTAATAGAAGAGAAGGACAAACCTTTGTCCAGTAACTCAGTAAGATATTGAAGAGCCACACTTAAATTAGGCTCAGAAACATCAAATTCCTTTGCTGCACTCCAAAATAAAAATCTCTTCCATTTATCTGCGTACACTTTCCTTGTACTAGGCCTTCTGGCTTCCAAAATAACATTCAAAACTTGCTGTGGAAGTTGAGACCTCCAGGGTTCAAAACAGAATATGCCAGGCTGTTAGGTGAAGAGAGTGAAGTTTGACATTGAGTAAATGACTGTTCTCCTGAGACAGCAGGTGTGGAATCGAAGGCAAAGGCCATGGAGGCTCCGCACCAGACTTCTCAGTAATGGGTACCAGTGCTGTCGAGGCCAATCTGGAGCTATTAAAATCATCTTTGGCTTGTCCTGTCTGACCTTTAGGAGTACCTTTGGGAGGACAGGCAGAGGTGGAAAGGCATACACATGAAGATTGCTCCAATTGAAAGAAAGAGCATCCACTTTCCAGGCTGTGGGATGAAACCTTTTTGTGCAAAACTTTGGCAGCTGGTAGTTTAGTGGAGAAGTGAACAGATCTATGTCTGGAGTTCCCCATGACACTGTCAATTTCTGAAATACATGAGGATCCAATTTCCACTCGTGGGGATCCATAATTCATCTGCTCAACACATCTGCTAAGGAGTTCTGTGCTCCCGGCAGAAATCTTGCCTGAAGATTTAGCTGTAAACTGAGAGCAGTCTCCCACAAAATCATTGCTTGCCTGCATAGAGGATAAGAATGTGTTCCCCCTTGCTTGTTGATGTACCACATGACAGTTGTGTTGTCTGTTAGAATCAACACCTGCCCTGGAAGAAGTAAATTCTTGAAAGCTATTAATGCAAATTGGACTGCTAACATCTCCTTCAAGTTGATATGTAGATGTTGTAGTCTGGCAGGCCACGTGTCTTGTATCCACTTTCCATTCAGATGAGCTCCCCAAGCTTTGTCTGAGGCATCTGTCGTTAGAATCTGACTCGCCTCTGGCCGGGTCACAGAGAGTCCCTTGTTTAGGTGACATTCCTGAGCCCACCACAAAAATTCCTTTTGAATGCAGGGTATTATCTGAATGACAGTGTCCATATCCTGGCAGTGCTGTGTCCATACATTTTTGAGATACCATTGTAACTTCCTCATATGCAGTTTGGCATTGGGAAGCACCAGAATACAAGATGCCATGAACCCCAAGGCTTGAAGGACTGTCCTTGCAGTCAGCCTGGACTGATGAGACAATTGCTGGAAGTAAAGGGAAAGATTCTTTTGTTTGTCCGGGGTCAAAAAGGCCATCTGGGATGCTGTATTCAGTCTTACACCCAGAAAGCACATGTCCTGAGAGGGTACTAGACTGGACTTTATTTCGTTCACAGAATACCCCAGGCATCTTAGCACTGCTATCACATATTGCAAATGATGAAGAAGTTCGTCCTTTCCTTGAGCCAGAATCAGGCAATCGTCCAAATAAGGATAAATCTGTATTCCTTTTAGCCTGAAGAAAGCTATCACTGGAGCCAGAACTTTCGTGAACACTCTGGGCGCAGTAGATAAGCCAAAGGGCAATGCAGAGAACTGATAATGAGAAGTCCCAGCCCGAAAACGCAGATACTTCCTGCAACTCAGTCTGATAGGAACATGAAGGTAAGCCTCCTTGAGATCCAGAGTTACCATCCAGTGATCTTTGCCCAGCAGAGGTAAAAGCTGTTGTAACGTCAACATTTTGAACTTGGGAATGTCCAGATAAGTGTTGAGGATAGACAAATCCAAAATTGGTCTCCACGTGTTCCCCTTCTTTGGTACTAGGAACAGGCGAGAATAAAATCCTAGGCCCACTTCTGGCAGAGGGACCGGCTGTATGGCCCCTATTTGAAGTAGCAGAGAAATTTGTTTGTGCGCCTCTAATCTTTGCTGAGGAGGAACGTCTGGCATGCCTTTGAAAGGAGGCAAGGTATGGAAATAAAACCTGTAACCTTGGTGTATGATATCCAATACCCATCTGTCTTGGGTAATTAAACTCCAATTTTCCTTGAAAAGAGCCAACCTTCCTCCCAAAGGTGCTGCCAGACGAGAAGGCTCTGGCAGCTGAAAAGGTAGGTCATTGGGTCTGTTTACGAAAGGACTGACCCCTGCCCTCACCCGAAGACTGTGCAGGTGAACTCCCTGTTCTAGGCCTGAAAGAGCCATGACCTCTGCCCCTACCCCGTCTAGATCTACCCCTAGACTGGGAATCATAAGAAGGATACGTCCACCCCTTGGTAGGCCAATTCCTACTAAACTTCGGAGGCTGAACCTGCAAAAAATCTTTAACAGTCTGCATAGACTTAGCCTTGTCTTCCATTTTCTTTAAGACTGCCTCCACAGGTGAACCAAACAACACATCAGACTGTAAAGGAGCATCTAAAATCCTTGTCTTAACATGGTCAGATAAATTCTGATCCCTCAGCCAGGCGTGCCTGCGAAGAACTGACCCAGTGGCAGCCACCCTAGACGAGGCCTGTACAGCATCAAAACCACATTGCAAAGAATGCTTACCCACCTGTTCAGAAACATGCACCAAATCTTGTAACTCTTTACACTCAATACCTTCCGCCAGAGCATCTACCTTAGACTTCAATTGAGAAAGTAGATAGTTTTGGTATTTCAACATGTGAAACTGGCAATTTAAAGCCCTCATCGCTAGGGTGGAAGAAGTATAGACTTTCTTTCCCCATCTATCCAAAGCCCTGGCCTCTTTATCTGGAGGAACCGGATTTTTTACAACAGAAGCCTTGACACCCTTAGGCCCCTGACTAACAGTTTCTGGGTCCGCCCTAGGACTCTTAAAAAGATATTTATGAGCTTCAGGCACCCTGTAATACCTATCCGGTTTAACAGGAGCAGGAGGCAAAGAATCAGGATTAAGAGAAGCCTCTGCAAACACATCTTCCACAACATCCAGAACAGGAGGTATAGCCAAAGGCCTATGCTGGGGTAAAACAAAATTCCCTAAGCCTTTTCCTGGAATCAGAGAAGTCCTGACCTTCCCACTTAAAATGTTCCCTCATGGAATGAAGAGTCTCTGAAAAGAAAAATCCTCAGGAGGAGAAGCAGAAGGAGTAGAATCATCCACATCAGAATCAGAATAAGGAGAATACTCCTGCAAGTCTTCAGCCGAAGACTCTGAAACATCCGAAGCCTGCTCTAAACTCCCCAACTCAGGTTCCACCCTAGGTCTCTTATCAGGAGGGGCAAAGAACCTCTAATCAAAGTAATCAAATCTTCTGCCATTTTAAGCATATGCTTCTTGGGCACAGATCCTGAAGAACTAGGAGTGACACCAACAGAAGCTAAACCTGGCCTGCCTCTGGGAGAAGCCTTGGAAACAGAAGAAGAGGGCCTAACCACCCTAGGAAGGGAGGGGAGTACAGTAACCTGAGAAGCCCCTTCAGCCTGACCTGCCTCCTGAGAGGCCACATCCTGCAATAACAAAGTCTCCCCCTGGGACTCCAGAGAAACCTCCGGCGGAACCACCGGTTCCACCGACACCTCTAAAGAACCGGCGTCCGGTACGGACGACTCTTCTTGCCTGGGCTTAGCTGCTTTGTCTCTGCGCTTCTTCGAAGAAGCGGGCGTCGGAGCATCCGACGGCATATTATAATTGCACCGCTTCCCGAAAACCAACCTGGCACAATCTAACCTTCGCTTAATAGTGCGCTTATTGAACCTAGCACAAAAGCGACACCCAACAACGTCGTGCTCAGGCCCCAAACAAGGAATACACAAAGTATGATAATCTCTATGCGGTATCTGTTTCCCACAAGAAATACAGTTATTCACTTTTTCTGACATCCGTAAACCACTGAGGCAAGAAAAACTAAAATATTCCCCAACGGGGTACTTAGCCAACTTTGACTCGGTCTGAAACTCCGAATTCGAAAAATTTCAGAACGCCGAACGGCACTTGCAACGCTGCTTCTGCATCGGACCATGCGGCAAAAAAGACTGAGGATATGACGTCGGTCATGCGCATTTGTACCCTGACGTCCTGATGTCAGTCTTATGCGCCTTGACCGACGTCAGCCTAATACTTTGATATTCGGGCCGACCGAGGACAGCGGACTACCCAAGTGTAAGGACTGCAGCAATGTGAGATGAAGAACATCTGCAATGACTATGAGAAAAATGTGACACAAAAAACATTCAAATACATACATTCAAAATACTTCACAGCAAAAGTTATGTACTTACCATAATGCTAAATCTGTTTTGTCTGTCTCCATCTGGTTCAATGTGTAGGTTATCAAATCCAAAGCTGCCAAATCCTACAGACTTCAATTTGACAGACTCCTCCTTCCCTACTCACAATCTCTAGCTCAACAGACTCATCAGATTGAGTTTCACCCATCTGAAAAGAGCTCTAAAACACATTTCTCTCATAAAGGAGGAGGACAAAGGACTCAAAGAATAAAGATGAATAAAACCATCCCCACACAGTCATCTTAGACAAGGAGACTTGCCAAAAAGGCAGGAGCAGGGAAGTTGAATCAGACAGGGATAAACAACACAGATCTAGTATTATGGAAAGTACATCACTTTTGTATCTGATGTTGTCTCCTCCATCTGGCTTCAACCTGTGAGACAGAGTCCCCAGCCATGTAAAAATCCTTGGGAGGATCTAAGGAAGGAGAAGAATCAAGGACTTGTAGCTCTGAAACTCTCCTAGCTGAGGTAACAGACAGCAAAACAAAATTTTCCAAGATAGTGACTTTTAAGTCTGAAGCAGCAGAAGGTTCAAAAGGAGGGCCTGCAATGAGTTGCAACACAAAAGGCAAATCCCAGGAAGGAACCGGATCCTGAATGGGAGGATACAACAGAAATGTACCTTTGAGAAAAGCCTTGGAAATTTTCAGAGCAACTAATGGAACATTATCCCTACTGACATGAGAAATATAAATAGCTGCCAGGTGTACCTTGATCTTAGAAAAACTAGAGCCTGAATTAAACAATTCAGCAAGAAAATCTAGAATAAACTCTAATGAAGTAGAAAAAGGATCAAACCCTCAAGATTTCACTCACATTGCAAAATGTTTCCATTTACAGGAATATACCTGGGCTTTACTAGACAAATTCACCCAGACTCTGCCACAACTTGCTGTGAGGGAAGGGTTAGTTTGTTTTTGCTTTCTTGTGTTTTGTGTTGCTTTGTTGCCTTCTTCTGTTCTATATACTGTGATTCAAATTTCTTTACACTATGCTTTACTTGTATTCTGCTTCTAATTGCATATTTAAACTAGGGAAGAGACCACAACTGTGTCTTTTGTGAGTCACATAGAAATTAAGTTTTTCCCCACCACCCCACCCCTGTGCTGTTGTGTTTTTAAACTCAACTACCTTTCTAGTTACCTGACCCTTATGTTAATTTGACCACATATCTCCTTCCCTCTCCTCTTTCATTAGCTATTGTGAGTATGCACAAAATAAGAATTATGTACTCATCATAACGTTCCATCTGAGTAGGTAAACTTCATTTGCCAGCAACCTATGGGTCTTCGATCCATATCGGATCCGAGCCGGCAGTTTTCAACAGCAGAGATCCGAGCTTCAAGCTCCTCCCCCTACCCATAATCTCCTGCCAACCCTCCATGACCTCAGATGGAGTTTGCCTAATGCAAGACCTGCACCAAATATCAAGCCTATGGTCTGACCTCGATACAATCAGATGACCAAATAGTAACATAAACATCCGATGGTCAGGGGGAAGGAGGGAGGGACGGTTGCTGCCAAATGAAGTTTACCTACTCAGATGGAACGTTATGTTGAGTACATAACGTCTTAATCTGAAGTAGTTAACTTCATTTGGGCATCAACCTATGGGACAGAGTCCCCAGCTACCTAATTCTTGGGAGGTCCTCATGGAAGGATGTTCCGGAGTACTGCAGAGCCAAAGGATGCTCTTCCTCTGGAGACCAGGTCCAACTTATAATGATTTATGAAGGTATGAGATGAAGCCTAAGTGGCTGCCGAACAAATTTCATCCAATGAAACCCTGGAACAAAATGCAGCAGATGTGGAAATTGACCTAGTAGAATGGGTGTGGACTCCCTGGGGTGCAGGCCGGTCAGAACTTTCTTATGCTAGAAGAATACACTGTGATATCCACCTGGACAGTGTGACTTTTGAAACTGATTTTCCAAAATTAGATTTTGCAAAGGAAATGAGCAGCTGGTCTGATTGCCTATGACCAGCTGTTCTGTGTAAATAGAAAAGTAGTTGTCTATGAACATCCGAGTGCAACTTGTATTCGCCTTTGTTTTGGTAATTGGGAAAAAAGACAGGTAGACTAATGGTTTGATTGATATTTGATTAGGAAGCAATCTTAGGAAGAAAAGAGGGGTTGGTCCTGAGGGATACTCTATCTTTGTGAAAGATCAAATATGGCGGCTTGGCGGAAAGGGCTTGTAGCTCAGACACCCTTCTGGCCGAAGTTTTAGTGACGGAAAATGCTGTTTTCCAGGATAATAGTTTGAGATCCACTGAGGCTGCAGGCTCAAAGGGAGGAGCTGTCAAAGCCTGGAGCACAAGCGCTAGATCCCAAGGAGGGACTACATCCTTCACCGGGGGTCTTAGTAGGAAGGTATCCTTCAAAAAGGCCTTACACAATCTGGTTGAAATCAAAGGGCCTAGGTCACTCCCCATGTGATAGTGCGAAATAGCTGCCAGCTAAACTCTGACCGTGGATGAGCGGGCTCCTTGGTCAAAAAGTCCTGACAAAAAGTCTAACACCGCAGGCAGCGGAGCCGTAAAAGGGTCTAAGTTTTGTTGCTCCGCCCAAATAGAAAATCGTTTCCATTTGCTATCATACAGTCTTCTAGTAGACGGCTTGTGGGCCGCCACTAAGATTGCTTTGACCGGGGAAGAGATACTGTGAGTCCTAGCTAGGATTGGAACTGGAGCAACCAAGCCGTGAGCTTCAGATCGTCCAGATTCGGGGTCGGGAGGTCTAACGGGTGAGAGATCAGATCCGGGATGAGATCCAGAATCCAGGGAGGATTCACTAGATGAGACCGTAAATAAGGGAACCAAGCCTGACGAGGCCAGAATGGGGCAATGAGGATTATTCTGCTCCCCAGCTGTCTGGCTTTCTGTAAGAACTTCAGCATTAGAGGAAGAGGAGGGTAAGCATAGAGGAGACCGGGCGGCCAAGCATGAACCAGAGCATCTCGGGGGGATTCCCCGGGTGGGGGAATTAGAGCGAAGTAGTCGTTGCACTTCGTGTTTGAGGGAGAAGCGAAGAGATCGCAACAAGGTTGACCCCATTTGGAGAATATTTGTTTCGCTACTTCGGGATTCAGAGACCACTTGTACGGCGATAGAATCGTGCGACTCAGTTTGTCCGCAAGGATGTTGGACCGTCCCGGAATGTGCATTGCTATGAGAAAGCGGTTGGTGGAGATCGCCCATTCCTACACTCTCATGGCCTCTCGGCAAAGTGGATAGGACCTGGTTCCCCCTTGTTTGTTGATATACCAGACTACCGACATGTTGTCCGTCTGGACTGCAATAGTCCCAATGCGGAGAAGGCTCTGGAGTGCTTGCAACGCCAACACCACCGCCCTCATCTCTAGGACATTGATATGCAGTGAGGTCTCCGTGTGGTTCCACGTGCCTTGGACTGTCCTGCCTAGACAATGCCCCCCCATCCAAGGTGAGAGGCGTCCGTGGTCACCGTGGTTAGGGGATGGGGCATAACAAAGGGCCGACCTTTGAGGAGGTCCAGGGATTGGAGCCACCACAGAAGGGCCTTCCTGCAAACACTGCTGAGGTGAATGGGGTGGTTTAAAGGGTAATGCAGGAAGGACCATTGGACTTGGAGGGTTTGGCCCTGGACTTGGCCCCGATGAAGTCTATGATTTGTGTCGGCAGAAGGGAAGATTTTTCTACATTGATTGTGATCCCCAGCCGGGGAGCTAGATGGAGGAAGGAGTCCCTGGCCGCACAGAGTAGATGCCTTGTGGGGGCGGTCAGGAGTCAGTCGTCCAGGTAGGGGAAGACCTGAATTCCCTGGAGTCTCAGGTGGGCCGCTATCACTGACAAAACCTTGGTAAACACCCTGGGGGCTGTGGTGAGACCAAAGGGAAGGACCCTGAATTGGTAATGGCTGGCTCCTAGCCAGAAGCGAAGGAACCTCCTGGAGCATCTGTCCATCAAGATGTGGTAGTATGCATCCTTGAGGTCTATAGAGCACATCCAGTCATTCTCCTGCAAAAGGGGGAGAATAGATTGAAGTGTGACCATACGGAACTTTTCTTTGGTTACTGACAGGTTCAAGAGGGATAGATCGAGGATTGTTCTTAAGTCCCTCATCTTTTTTGGCACCAAGAAGAACCTGGAGTAAAAGCCCGATCCGAACTGGTCTGGGGTGATGTGCTGAATGGCTCTTTTTTTCTAGCAGCTGCTGGATTTCAGCAGCTGCGGTCTCCCTCTGATCGGGGGGGACATCAGGGAGGAATCTGGGATTGTGAGGGGGATGAAGAAACGGGATTTGGTAACCTCTGGATATGATGCGAAGCACTCAGCGATCTGTCGTGATGGACTCCCAAGCTGCCAGGTGCCTCGAAAAACGCCCCCCGACTGCCTCCAGAGTGGAGCAGTCGGGTAACCCCTCAGGGTTGCTGCATGGGCCGATCAGAGAACGATTCTCTGGACCCAAAACTCCGCGGACCCCCTCTGCCCTAGGGTGGCATCCACCCTGTCCTCCTCTGCCTCGGAAGGACTGGGTGTCCGGAGTGTCACTGGACTGTTGCGACTTCCGGAACCACATCTTCTTCTGTCCCTTTTGGTTCTTGGAGAAAGACCTCTGGGGAGCAGAGAAGCAGACTCCGACGGCAGACGTCTTCCCGTCCTTCTCGCTCTGGACTAAAGTTTCGCGTACGGTTTTGCCAAAGAGGGCACAACCATCGAATGGGGCATTAGCGAAAGATGCCTTAAAGGGTTCCACGAAATCACAGTGTCGGAGCCACACCTGTCGCCTCATGACGACGCCCACTCCGCTAGCTCTAGCGGCTCCTTCCGTAGCATGAGATAGTAGCCACATTGAGGTATTAGAAATCGAATGAAGAGTGGCCATTCCGGCAGAGTACATCTGCTTGTCCTCCAACGACATGGACTCCGGGGGCGACCCAGCGTACTCTTTAATGAGGTCTCGCTGGAGCCGTATGACATGTGCCATGTAGTTCAGTGACCTTACCGAGAAGGTAGCTGAACTGAAGACTCGCTTCCCAAGGCGGTCCATCGCCAGAGACTCCTTGCTAGGAGGACGGACCGAGGGACCTTCTTGGGCCAGTTCCCTCTTGGTGGCCGCCACCACCAACATGGCATCTACTGGGGATCCCTTACTCCAGTGCACTCTGTCGGAGGGGGGACTAAGAATCCTGTCAGGTCTCTTCGGGACAGGCTCCACAGTGTCCGGCTCCTTCCACGCCCTGGTAGTGATCAGGTCTACCAGGGGATCGGCTGGAGGGGACACCCAAGAGGTAGATGGGCCTGCTTCAAATGCCTCCAGGAACACAGATTCGTCTGAGGTAGGCTTTGTGGCGGACCACCCTCCCCTTATCCTGAGCATCTCCATGATGTCTCCGAAGGAGACGTCTTCGGGGGGGTAATCTTGGGGAGCCTTCCCCTTCCTCCAAATCTGTGTCCTCGGTTAAGGACTCAGGGGAGTCCAAGTGCCTCCTTTTGCACTTGCGCTTGTGAGGGACTTCCTTGGGGGGGCTGTCCGAGGAGGCCTCACCAGGCTCATCATGTCCCAACAATGGAACTACCTGGGACGTTATAGCAGGCTGTCCCTCGGGCCGGGTGATGGAAGCCAGAGCCAACTGAGAAGGGAGTACGGGGCAGAGCTGTAGCTGTGGCCGGGGGCCTGGAATCCCTCAACAGAGCCCTCACCACCACGTCGACAGCCGAAGGAGAGCTGCTCTCTCTGGGATCCGAGAGCAAACCCCCCCTGGGATCCGACGAGCAGATCGGGGCCAGCGCCGACGCTATCGGATCCGACGGGCCAGTCTGCTCCGACCTGGACGGAGCCGAAGGCAGACTGGCACCCTGGGATCTGAAGCTCAGCTCTCGGCTCCGAGAGCTCGGATCTGCCGAAAAGGGACCTGACAGACTCGTGGGCGCTGTCGGCGCCAAAGTACCCGATACTATCGGCGCCGACACCCCCCCGGCTCCAACGCCGCTCAGCTCCGAGGACTCCAAACTCAAGAAGTGGATTGGAGAAGGAGCGATCGGGGCAAAAAAAAGGGTCGAGCTCCCTCCCGGAGGGGGGGGAGGGGGAGGCAAGAGCACTCCCATCTGCAGTTGGGCCTGGATGAATCTTCTCATCATCCGGTCCAAATCTGCGTCCATTAGGCTTTTAGTAGACCTAGAGGAGGCCACCGAGGCGGGACGGGAGTGCCGCCTCGATGATCTCAAGGGAGATTGGGCCTCCTCCTCCTCCGGCCCCGGTGAGAAGCAAGGTGACTGGATCCGGGAAGGAGAAGGCTCGGAGGTCTTGGAGGGAGAAGCCCGCTTAACTGGTGGGGACGATGTAGAAGCCTCGGCCCGCCGCTTGTGGTGCTTCTCCCTATGCTTCTCTTTTCTGGCTTCCCTATCCTCCTGGCCCGAGGTGGGAGGTTGAGTCCCGGCCAGGGGAAGGGAAGCAATCGTGGGTACTGCCACAGCTGCGGCAGGCGCCACGGGGGGACAGGAGGTCGGAGCAGAGTCCGGGGGCAGAAGTCCCGCAAGAATCAACTTCGACCTCCGGTCCTTAAGTGCCCTGGGGTTGAACGCCGCGCAAATAGCGCATCCAGAGGAGAGGTGTTCAACCCCAAGGCACAACATGCACCGAGTGTGGCCATCCGCTGGGGATAGCTTATGGCCACACTTGGTACATTTAGAAAAAAATGTCTTTGGGGCCTCAGACATTACTGTAAGGAAAGACAAACACACTAGGCCCCAATCACACACAGACACACGCCCTAATGCTCTCACGAGGGGGGGGGGATAAGCTGAAAATAAATCTGAAGAGAAAAACTACAAGGGAAAGCTAATCACACACACATCACTCTTTTTTGACAGAAAGGGTAAAGAAAAGATCAAATTTTTCTCACAAATCTTCACTAACGCCTGGAACTCAAGGATCAAGCTGCTGGCTTCAACTGCGGCAAACTAGATCTGAGGTCACGGAGGGTTGGCAGGGGATTGTGGGTAGGGGGAGGAGCTTGGAGCTCCGATCTCTGCTGTTGAAAACTGCCGGCTCGGATCCAATTGGATCCGAAGACCCATAGGTTGATGCCCAAATGAAGTTAACTACTTCAGATTTATCATTTTGTGAAATCACTTCCTTTCAACTATTAAAATGTTTGACCATCCCACTGTATTCCATAAAATCAGAATGCAAAGTGCACAACCCTTTTAAACAATCTTCCTCTTTTAAAATTAGTGGCTCTCCACTTTGCAGCTCTTAGGTATTAACCCATTTTTCCATCTTACCTTTAAAATATGCAATGCCTACTCCAAGACCACCAATTACTGGTGAGCCCACATTCTCCCTATCAGTAGTCATCTTGGGATTAATGCTTCTGTTTTGCTCCTAGTGAGAGAAGGAACATAGGAACATTAGTTCCTGGGGATTGCTGATCACCGGAAAGCCTAATAACTGCTTCATAGGTTCCAGTTTGGAATCTGTGCTTATATTTTGCTCCTGGTTAGATAAGGAGAAGAGTGCATAGATTCCTGATGCTTTTGTGGTTGGGAAGTGTTTGTGCTTGACCTTTCTGATTTGTCTGGTTGTTATTCAAGGCATTTACCATAAAAAGACTATAACAAGCCTACAGACCTTTACATAATCTGGGACAAGACTGTGGATCACCAAACGGGCTGTGGCCTGTTTTTCATCTTGGGACTGGTGCTACTGTTTTGCTTCTGGTGAGAGAAGAATTAATGGAGCTCTGCATCCCAGTAGTGTGAAGCTGTTTTGAGACCAGTACTAGTAGTAGTCAGGCGGTAGCCATTCAGGTGACTCCTCTCATTTATCATTCTTGATAAGCTTGTTTGTGTCTTTCGGCTTTTCCCGGTTAGGGGTCGCCACAGCGGAACTCTGGTCCGCTAATGATTGGCAGTAGATTTTTACGTGCTGGCTTGCTGGGCCTAACGCACAACCTTCAACGAAGGAATGCCCATTCACGCATGTTGACACACAGAAGACGCTCTAACTGAGAATCGAACGGGCAATGTCTAACTGTGAGGCGACAACATTACCGCAGCACCACTACCGCAGTACATCATTCTTGGTAAGCTAATTCTTCAAAATATCTGCCTAATTGCGTAAATCATTGGATGTACTTATTAGTTTCCCCTCAAATGTTGGCAGTGTCCTGTATAGCCACAGAAACCTTGAGTTGACATTTTTCCTGTAAAAGCACAATTGAAACTTCACCAGTACCTAGTTGTACACAGGACAACCAGTTTGAAATGACAAGCACTGCCCCCAGAGATGCAAACTGGGTCCTCCTGACATTACTTTATATTCTCACTCCAATTGTCTAATCAATAAAAACGGATCTGTTTCCATGGCCATGCACTTTCCCACTATATCCGTTACCAGCTTGGTGGGTATGGGCATCCTGACGCAAAGTAGAAACTGCCTCATGTTTACTGACAATCATTTAATTCACAAACAAACTGATATGGTATGTGAGAGATGTATTTACATAATGTTACTGTAGGCAATGCTCTCACATAAAAGCACTTCTAATGTCAATAAGGTTGACAGTAGTACACACTCTGCACCCATCACATACAATTCAAAGCAGACATATTGACCCACATATGCTGAGGCAGTTAAATGTAATCTTCCTAAACCTCAAAGACCTCCTAGATGAAGTACACATAACAAACACCCTCATCAACCCTGAATGCACTCTTTCAAAACAACACCCACATCAACACATACAGCCAAATCCCATGGAGCCTCTACTTCTAAGCCCATAAAGCAAGCCACCACAGAATCAAACATTCTTGTCATTGGAGACTCTATTGTGAGACACACTGATATCCCTCTCATGAGGCTGACTAAGGAGAAAGTCACAGTCAGCTGCTTATCAGGGGACAGGATCCACTACATTACACACGCACTCAGCTCATTGGATCACAAGTACCAGCATGACTCAGTCATAGTCCATGTGGGTGTAAATGACCTGAGCTGTATCTCCCTACACTATATGAAGAGAAAGATCATGGAGCTCTCGGAATATGTGCCCCAAGCTGGTATGAGCCTAGCATTAAGCAGCATTTTACCTTCTCCACGGATGATGCCACAATATGAACAAACGATGGCTGACTTTAATGATTGGCTTTGTTTCCAGTGTCATTCTAGGGGGTGCAATATTTGTCAGCATGGAAGGAGATGGACAACAACCATGCTGCTTTGCCACGAATGGTCTGCACCTCACCCCTATATGCTTTTGAATGTTAGCTAAAACGTTGTCCTCTCCCATAGTGCTTTTTTTTAGGCAGTGCTAAACTGAAAGCACTTTGGGCATATCAAATCAAAATCAAGAAAATCTAAAGGTGTTACTGCTCAATGCTAAGAGTCTCAACAAAAAACTCCACTCCCTAGAAGCTCTCTTTAGCCTAGAGAATACTGATGTCTGTGTGGTGACTCAGATATGGTTTAAAGCCCAGTGGAGTACACCAACAGTGCAAGGTTATAATGCCTTCTACATATTTAGACCAGCTACTACACAGACAGGAACTAAAGGTGGAGGTGTCTCGATCTAAATCAAAAATAAATATAACTTAAGTCTGGTCAACCAGGACAATGCACTTGAGCTTCTCCATGTTCACATCACCATAGGCAAAATTCAATACCACTTTCTTGCAAGCTACAGGCCCCCCTCTATGACCCAGGAAACCCATATCATATATTTAAACTTATTGAAAACACTCACCATACAACTTAATACCATATTCGTGGGTGACTTTAATTACCCAGCCATAAATTGGAAATCATATACAACACAAAATGTGTAGGCACAGAGATTCTTGGATTTTGTAAATGTAAACTCCATGGACCAGACTGTCAATACACCAGCGAGGGGTAACCATACTGGATCTGGTCCTCACTAATATGGGAGAGTGTTGCGTTCCCCCAATGTAATGTCTTCTCTATTAAGGTCAGACTACAAAATGGTTTTCTTTGACGTAAAAACAAAACCTGGAACCCCGGCTAATCCTGGAATATTCAGGAACCACCCTGAGGCTAGCTTCCTACTATTAAGTGATAACTTGGCAAAATTTCAAGCCTCAAATACAAAATAAGAAAATAAGAAAAATCCAGGCCACTGATGAAGGCAAAAAACTTTATGTATAACCGCTTTCGTCTTGATAAAAGACTTCTTCAGATACAATACACAGGTGCTACACAATGTTTATAAAGCTCTCGTAAATACAGACAATTAGTATTTAAAGAAGCACAAACTTATACATGTGATGGTCTGAATAAAAAATACTATGTATGATAGATAACTTAAATCCACCATACCTATACATACTTAATCATATAAATCACAAAAAATGTATACATAAAATTGCAACAACATTTTCAACAATATGTTAATGTTCAAACTCTAACTGCTTTAGCTGTCAACACTGGCTTAATGCTCACATATTCATTAAGACCAGGTGGAATGTTAGCCTTCAATCTAAGCTGCCACTTCAATTCTCTATTTAACAAAATATTTTTAATTTAAAATTTCAAGCCTCCATAAACCCTGAGAACACTGCTACCTATGCAGAACTGTTCACAGAAACCGTATACAAGCATGTAGTAATAGCTGCATAGAGGTAGCTGTACCCACCAGGAAGAAGCACAGAACTAACTTAAAAAAACAAGCCACCCTGGTAGAATCAAAACATCAAGAGGCTGTATAACAAAACGAAAAGAAACATACATACATACAAACAAATATTTTAAGAGCGTGCATTAATGCCCTTCTAGCCTGGTAATATACCAAAACACTTGTTCCGATAAAAAGTGCCCAGGCTGTTCTTAAAAATATCTAAACTAGTACTTCCTTTAATATAATTTGGTAGTCTGTTCCATACATCAGCTGCTCCCTCAGAGAATCAATTAGTACACTTCTCATTCCTACATAATCTTCTACATGGGCTGTCTGATGATCCTCTAGTACTTTTTGATAACCCGAAACATTCCCAGAGGTAGTTGTCTCTAAATAAACTATAAACCTGAATAAAATCTCCTCTTAGATATATCTATAAGACACAGTGTACAAGTTCAGATATTTTTAGTCTTTCATTGTTTGTTTGTGTCTTTCGGCTTTTCCCGGTTAGGGGTCACCACAGCGGAACTCCGGTCCGCTAATGATTGGTAGTTGATTTTTACGTGCTGAGTTACCAGCCTTGACGCACAACCTTCAAAGAAGGTATGTCCATTCACGCATATCTCCATGAAGAAGACGCTTTAGCTGAGAATCGAACCGGACAGCGTCTTACTGTGAGGCGACAACGCTACCGCAGCACCACCACCGCTGGTAATATATTTTTTTTTTTTTTAGTCTTTCATAATAAAGTACAGTTGTGTACACCTACCATAAATGTAGATGTTCGAGTGTCTTCACTGTTGCAGTCATGACTGTAGGGTTCTCCCCTGCTGGCAGGCAGTCCTCGGTCAGCCAGAATCCCAAAGTCTGGGTCCGGTGCCGGCTGTTCAACCATGCTCCCTGACGTCAGAGCGCCAGGAGTACAAAGCTGACAGCCGACACCATCTTCTCCAGTTTTACTTGCCCCAGATGTCAGGAGTCCCAAAATGAAAAAGGTCCCATATCCTTTGCAAATACACCTCAGAAGAATGGTGAAAAAAGGAACTACACAAAAGTAAAAATAAGAGGGGACAGGAGGGAGGGAAACCCAGACTG
This sequence comes from Protopterus annectens, assembly GCF_019279795.1. NCBI lineage: Eukaryota > Metazoa > Chordata > Ceratodontiformes > Protopteridae > Protopterus > Protopterus annectens. The sequence continues at coordinate 913,569,171 of NC_056743.1, read as the reverse complement.
CAACAGTGAAGACACTCGAACATCTAAATTTATGGTAGGTGTACAAAACTGTACTATGTTCATCGTGTTTCACTGTTGCAGTCATGACTGTAGGGTAGAATCCCAAAGCTGAAAGAAAGGAAGGTGGTCATAAAGAAGAAGGGGCGGCTAAAAGGCCCTGCAAGACTGCAGAGGCAAAGCCTGCCCTAGACTTAGAGTAGAGAGGTAGATTGTAGTGCTTAGAAAAAGTATGCACTGAACTCCAAGTTGCAGCTTCCAAAATGTCTTTGGTAGGAACTCCCCTGAGGAAGGCCGCAGAAGTGGCAGCAGCTCTGGTGGAATGAGTCCGTATACTCCCTGGGATTTGCTTTCCATGGTGTGAATAACAAAATCTGATTCCATGAGCAATCCATTTAGAAATGGTCTGTTTTGAAATGGCTTTACCTTTGGAACTTGAAGCATAAGAAACAAACAATTGTTCTGATTTTCTGATGTCCTTGGTTCTGTCCAGGTAAAAACATAGTTGTCTGTGTACATCCAAGGAATGCAAGATCCTTTCCCCTTTATTTTGAAGAGTGGGGAAAAAGGTTGGCAAGTGGATAGTTTGATTTAAAGCCACTTTGGAAACCACCTTAGGCATGAAGGTAGGATTAGTCCTCAAAGACACCCTGTCTTGATAAAAAAATAATATAAGATTCCACAGCCATAAGAGCTTGTAACTCTAAAACTCTCCTGGCAGAGGTAAGGGCTAACAGGATAGCTGTCTTCCAAGATAAAAACTTGATGTCAGAAGAGGCAGCAGGCTCAAAAGGAGGCAAGGTTAGTTTTTCCAAAACATAGTTGAGACCCCAAGCAGGAATGGGAGGAGATCTAGGAGGTCTTAAGTTCTTAGCTCCTCTGAGAAACTGACTCATGAGCTGGTGGGAAAAGATTGGAGGGTCTGTATTATAATGAGCAGAAATAGCAGAGGCATGTATCTTAATGGAAGAGAAAGAGAGACCCTTATGTAAGAGATCTGTCAAGTAAAGTAAAATTAAAGGAATGTTAGGAAGTAGAGGATCAGAATCCTGGGCCTGCATCCAGGAACAAAATCTTTTCTATTTTCCTGCATAAGATTTTCTAGTGCTAGGATGTCTGGCTTCTAAAATGACATCCATAACCTGTTTGGGTAGGAAAGAAGAAATCAAAGGCCCTGGAATAACCAGGCCGTCAGGCTGAGAGTTCTGATATGAGTGTAGAACCTGACCCTGATGTTGGGACAGAAGGTTCGGAGACTGAGGTAAAACCCAAGGGGGCTCCAGACATAGGTTTTTTAGAGTTGGGTACCAAAACTGTCGAGGCCAATTTGGAGCCAGCAAGATTATCATCTTGGGCTTGTCCTGTTTTATCTTTAATAAGACCCATGGAAGAAGAGGAAGAGGCGGAAAGGCATATCCCGAGAGGTTCCTCCAACTGAATGACAGGGCATCCACTTTCCAAGCTTCTTTGTGGAAAGTCCTGGTGCAAAAATTCTGTAGTTGATGATTGAGATGGGATGCAAAGAGGTCTATGTGAGGACATCCCCAGACTGCTGTTATCATCCTGAATATTTTGGTGTCCAGCATCCACTCGTGTGGATCCGAAAGGTTTCTGCTCAGACTGTCTGCCAGGAAGTTTTGTTTCCCTGGTAGAAACTGAGCTTGAAGATCCAGATTGCAAGCTGGAGCTGTGTTCCATAGATCCATGGCTAGTCTGCAAAGGGGGTAGGAATGAGATCCCCCTTGCTTGTTTATGTACCACATAACTGTGGTGTTGTCTGTCCGTATTAGTAGTTGTCCTGGTTGTAGAAGATTCCTGAAGGCCATTAGAGCTTTCTGAACGGCTAACATTTCCTTTAAATTGATATGCAGGTGCTTCTGATCCTTTGTCCAAAGGCCCTGCAGACAGTTGCCCTGAAATTGGGCTCCCCAAGCATAATCCGAGGCGTCCGTGGTTAGAATCTGAGTGGCAGGAGGCAGACAGAAGGGTTTCCCTTTGTTTAGAGCACATGCCCTGGACCACCAAAGAAATTCCTTTTGAAGGCAAGGAAGGACGGAGATCAGTATGTCTAAACTGTGGCAATGCTGAGACCATACACTTTTTAGGTACCACTGTATTTTCCTCATGTGTAGTCTTGCATATGGTATGAGAAGGATGCAGGAGGCCATGTAACCCAAAGCCTGCAGGAATCTCCTTGCAGATAGCTGAGTTAAAGTTGCCAAGGTTTTGAAAGTTGAAGCCAGCTGTAATTGTTTTTCGGATGTCAGAAATGCCATCTGGGTTGTGGAGTTTCGAAGAGCACCCAGAAAAGTTATCTGTTGTGATGGTGTCAAATTTGACTTTTTTATGTTTACAGAGAATCCCAGGAACTTGAGGAGGTTCTGTACAAATTCTAGATGCTGGAGTAAGACATCCTTGCTGTCTGCCTGAATTAGACAATCGTCCAGATAAGGGTAAATTTGAATTCCCTTGAGTCTGCAGTAAGCTACTACTGGAGCCAGGCATTTGGTGAAGACCCTGGGCGCAGTAGACAATCCAAAGGGCAGCACAGAGAATTGAAAGTGCCTCGATCTGGCCTTGAACCTGAGGTATTTTCTGCGTTCCTGCCTGATGGGAATGTGTAAATATGCCTCCTTTAAATCCAAAGTTACCATCCATGCATCTTTGGACAGCATTGGAAGTAGCTGCTGTACAGTAAGCATCTTGAATTTTGGAATCTCTAGAAAGGTGTTCAAGACTGACAGATCCAGAATGGGTCTCCATGAGTTTTGCTTCCTGGGGACTAGAAAGAGCCTTGAGTAAAAATCTTGTCCCATCTCTGAAAGTGGAACCAGTTCTATGGCTTTCATAGCCAAAGAGCTTCCACCTGGTTTAAGGCCTCTGTCCATTGATGTTTTGGAAGGTCTGGCCATCCGCTTGGCCTTGGCAGGGTATGAAAATGGAATTTGTAACCTCTTAAAACCACATCCAAAACCCACTTGTCTTGGGTTATATGAGTCCAATTTTGATAAAAAAGAGAGAGTTTTCCTCCGAGAGGGGCTTCCAGGCAAGAAGTTCCTGTAGCCCAACAGGGGGAGTCATTAAGTTTGTTTCCTATGAGTTTGTGACCTGTCCTCTCCTCCCCTAGGGGTGGAAGCAGTCCACTGTCTTGGTCTATAAGAAGCTTGTGTTTGAGGCCTTCCTCTGGAGCGTCTATATCTACCCCTCTGAGGCCTGTCTGAAGTGGGAAAGGACCAATTTTTAGAAGGCCAATTCCTGCTAAATCTAGGTGGCTGTACTTGTAAGAAATCTTTAACTGTTTGCATGGATTTCGCCTTATCCTCCATCTTTTTAATCACCACTTCAGCTTTTGATCCAAACAAAACATTATGCTGAACAGGAGCATCCAATAATTTACCCTTTACTTGTTCAGGCAAATTTAGTTCCTTTAGCCATGCATGCCTTCTAATGACTGTCGGAGGCAGCAGCCCTACAAGAAGCCTCCAAGGCATCAAATCCACAGTGTAAACCATGCTTCCCAATTTGTTCAGTGGCATGCAGTAAGTCATGTAATTCCTTATCATCTGCACAGGCAGAAATGGAAGTAAGCTTTTGTTTTAAAACAGACAAGATAAATTGCTGGTATTTCCGCATATGAAACTGACAATTTAAAGCCCTAATGGACAAAGTAGCAGAAGTGTACACTTTTTTTGTCCCATCTTTCTAAGGATCTAGAATCCTTTTCAGTGGGAATGGGATTTTTGGCAGAAGCGGCCTTAACTCCCTTAGGACCCTGAGAAAAGGTTTCAGGGTCAGCATAAGGGTTCTTGTATAAAAACTGGTGGGAATCAGGAACCCTGTAATATCTATCAGGCTTAACAGGAGCAGGAGGAAAAGAGTCAGGGGTTAAGTTAGCCTCCGAAAAAGCATCATCCACAATATCCAAAACAGGAGAAATAGCCAGGGGTCTATGTTGGGGAAGAAGAAGAAAATCCCTTAGTCTTTTCTTAGATTCCGAATACTCCTGTCCTTCCCAGTGGAAATGTTCCCTCATTTCATGCAAAGTTTTCCCAAAAGAGAAATCCTCAGCGGGAGAAGCTAAAGGAATGGATTCCTCAGCATCAGAATCCTCATAAGGAGGGAAAGAATATTCCTGGTCAGAAGAAGAAACTGAAGAAACAGGAAGCCTGATCAGAGGAATCATAATAAACATCCTGCCTTGGCCTTTTATCTGGAGGGGGATGTGAACCCCTAATCATAGTAAGTAAATCCTCTGCCATCTTGAGTAACTGTTTCTGTGACTTGGGAGCCGGTTCAGAAGAGGCCTGTGTTGCAGTCTTTGATTTGGAAGGAGTCTTTGCCTTTGTCTTTGGCTTTGCCTTTATTAGAAGCTGAGTAGGCCTGAACACCCCTTTGGAAGCCGGTACCTGAACAGCGGCTCCGGACCCATCCGAAGGTGCATTGTCCGAAGGTCCTGCAATAGAAATATTTAAAGGCCTGGTTGGCTCCTCATGAGAGTCCGTTTCGGCCATCGGTTCTGAAATGGCCGATGACAGGGGCTGCAAAAGCACCTCACTGACGACAGCCGAACCTAAAGCTGGCTCCGCTTGTGTGCTATCATTAGATTTGGACCTCGGAGGCCTGTCTTTATCCTTGCGACGTTTGTGAACTCCGGTAGCCGGAACCGTATCCGACGACATTTTGTAGTTAAAGCGCCTACCAAAGTAATAAAAAGCAAAATCGTACCTTCGCTTAATTGTACGTTGATTGAATCTAGCACAAAACCGACAACTAGCTACGTCGTGGTCAGGGCCTAAGCAAGGAATACTGTAAGAATGAAAATCCTTATGAGGTATTTGCTTCCCACATGAAATACAATTATTAACTTTTTCTGACATCGGAGTGGAGAAAGAAAAAAGTTTCCCCAACGGGGTACTTAGCTTTGAGTGGAGAAGAAAATCTTCGGACTGAAGTTTATCAGAAAAAATCATCAGGAATCAGCCGACCGGCACTTGCGAACTGCTATCACCGCACGGCAAGAAAGACTGGAGAAGATGGGGTCGGCTGTCAGCTTTGTACTCCTGGCGCTCTGACGTTAGGGAGCATGGTTGAACAGCCGACGCCGGATCCAGACATTGGGATTCTGGCCGACCGAGGACTGCCTGCCGGCAGGGGAGAACCCTACAGTCATGACTGCAACAGTGAAACACGATGAACATCTTAAATTTTCACATCCATGGATGCCATTGGTATATTTCTGCTGTACTCTTTCCAGTTTACTCATGCTTGTTTTCTTGTAAGGTTTCCATTTTATTATTCCACACTACAGTCTGGGTCTAATGTAACTAACAAACAATGACTTCATCATTTTAGATTTCCTAGACTTTATAAATCTTTTTATACAAATTATAGTTCTATAAAAAGAAGTTATGTACTCACCGTAACGTTCCATGTTAGTTGTCCATAATCTCGGCTTCATTCTTGATGGTTGGGTTTGGAACCAAGCATTGGTTCCGACTTGGCCGCATACTAAAGCTCGACAGCTTTCACTCGCTCGAGGCTACACCCTATCCCAAGATGCCTAGCGACTGTTACCCAGATCTCGTTTGAGAGAGACTAATCACTAGATTATGCAACCCAGTATAATGACTACAACAGATCCTCTTGCCCATAATACCAAAGGTATAAAGGGAATCAGGAAACTTACAGCCAGTTTCAGAAAATTCCTCTCGATCTTCCAGGAGCAGGGAAGGAGGGTGGGATGCAAGAATGAAAGCGAAATTATGAACAACAAACATGGAACGTTATGGTGAGTACATAACTTCTTTATGTTATGTTGTCCTATCACGCCTTCATTCTTGATGGTTGAGACAGCATCCCCAGCATCTTCTTTCTCGGGTGGCTCAAGGGAATAAACTCTTCAGAACAGTGGAACCAAAGGATGCACTGTTTCGGGAGGCCACATCTACTTTGTAATGAGTGATAAAGGTATGAGGCAAGTAATGGTGTCTGTAAGCCATTTTGATAAGGTTTGAAACTGAAGTTCCTTTTCTGTTTTCTGAGAATGAAACAAACAGTCAGATTTTCTAAATTCTTTTGTCCTATGTAAGTAAAAACATAACTGCCTATGGGCATCCATTTGGTGAAGCTTGTATTCTGCCTTGTTGCATAACTGGGGAAAAATACAGGTAGCTCGATAGACTGATTTAAATTGCCTTCAGGTCATACTTTTGGCAGAAAGGAAGGATTTGTCCTGAGACAGACACTGTCTTTGTGGAAAATCAAATAGGGAGGATGGATAGACAGAGCTTGCAGTTCTGAAACCCTCCTAGAGGAAGTAATAAGAAGTTATGTACCTACCATAACGTTCCATGTTAGTTGTCTTCTTCTTGCCTTCTTTCTTGCTGGATGGGTTCGGAGCCAATCCTCGGCTCCGACTCGGCCTTCTACTAAAGCTCGAGAGCTATTTACTGGCTCAAGGCCTCCCCATATCCCACAATGCTAGGCGTCAGATACCCAGATCTCGTTTGGCAGAGCTAACACCATGAAAAAAAATTTTTAAGGACACCTGTCCAAACTACAAGGTTTACCTGCAGTACTAAAACAGAGGAGGACGAAACCTAGATAAAACTCAGCCAGAGGAAGAAGGCCTCAAAAGGAATTCTTCTCGGTCTGTCCCGGCTAGGGGGATGGAGGGTGGGATGCAAGAAAGAAGGCGAGAAGAAGACAACTAACATGGAACGTTATGGTAGGTACATAACTTCTTAATGTTAAGTTGTCTATCTCGCCTTCATTCTTGCAGGATGGGACAGCGTCCCTAGCACTTTAGCCCTGGGTGGCTCATCGGAACAGACTCTTGAGCACAGTGGAACCAAAATCAGCTCGACTCCTGGAGGCCATATCCAACTTATAATGTGAAATGAAAGTATGAGGAGTAGCCCATGTGGCTGCAGCACAAATAGATTCCATTGGTAGTCTTGCTTGAAAAGCTACTGACGTAGCTAACGCTCTGGTAGAATGAGCTTTTGGTTTTGTAGGGAGTTCTTTATGTCTCAATTGATAAATCAAAGTGATAATTGAGGCCAACCACCTGGATAAGGTTACTTTAGAAACTGGCAGGCCCTGCTTGCCTTCAGCATAAGATAGGAAGAGTTGGTCTGATTTTCTTGTTTGTTTAGTCCTATCCAAATAAAAACGTAATTGCCTGTGAACGTCCAATTGGTGTAACGTTTGTTCAGCTCTGTTCGAATAGTTAGGAAAAAAGACAGGTAGATCAATAGCCTGATTCAGGTTTGTCTCAGAAGGTATTTTGGGCAGAAAAGAAGAATTAGTCCTGAGTGAAATTCTATCCTTGTGAAAAACAAGATAAGGAGGACGAATACAGAGGGCTTGAAGTTCCGACACTCTCCTAGCTGAGGTGATGGCTACTAAGAAGAGAGTCTTCCAGGAGAGTAATTTTAAGGAACAGGAGGCTGCAGGTTCAAAGGGAGGGAGGATCAAGGAAGTTAATATGAGGTTTAAATCCCACGGAGGGGGATCTCTAACCGGGGGCCTAAGTAAAATAGTCCCTTTAAGAAAGGCCTTACAAAGTTTGTGGGACATGATGCTGGTTTCTGGCAGGCCAGCGTGGAAATTACCGTTAGCAGCCAATTGGACCCTAATAGTGGCAGACGAGGAACCTGCTCAAAAGAGTTCTGCTAAAAAATCTAGAACGTGATGGACAGGGGCTGTAAAGGGGTCTATATTTCTAGCCTCCGCCCAGAAAGAGAAACATTTCCACTTACTAGCATAAGTCTTCCTGGTAGCAGATTTGTGTGAAGAAAGGATGATTTCATGCACTGGCTGAGAAATATGTGGAAGCCTGGCTAAAGTTGGAAGTGGAGCAACTGAGCTGTGAGGTTGAGAGACTGAAGGGATTGGTGCAGCCCACCCGACTGATGGATCAAGAGGTCTGGAACTGGGTCCAGATTCCAAGGCTGCTCCAGCAGGTGACGATGCAGGAATGGGAACCAAATTTGTCGAGGCCAGTAAGGGGCAATGAGGATCATCCTGGATCCCAATGCGGTCGCTTTCTGAATTAGTTTGGGAATTAAGGGAAAGGGTGGGAATGCATACAGAAGACCCCGGGGCCAATCGTGAACTAGAGTGTCTCTGGGTGAGTGGCCGGGGAGGGGGAAGAGAGTGAAGAAATCGTTGCACTTGCTGTTGAGAGGGGTTGCGAAAAGGTCGCAGCAAGGTTGACCCCATCTGCGGAAAATTTTGTCTGCTATTAACTGATTGAGAGACCACTCGTGAGGCATGAGAATAGCTCTGCTTAGCCTGTCAGCTATGACATTGGACTTCCTGGGGATGTGCGTTGCTATCAGAAACCGTTGAGAGGAAATCGCCCACTGACAGAGTCTGAGTGCTTCTCGACATAAGGGATAGGACCTGGTTCTGCCCTGCTTGTTGATGTACCACACTACAGACATATTGTCTGTCTGAATTGCAATAGTCCCGGTGGGTAGACAGTCCTGAAGAGCTTGCAACGCTAAAAGTACTGCTCTTATCTCCAAGACGTTTATGTGCAGGTGGTACTCTAGAGGTTGCCAAGTGCCCTGGACAGTCCTGCCCTGAAAATGCCCCCCCCCCACCTGATCAGGGAGGCATCCGTTGTTACCGTGGCAACAGGAGGAGGAAGAACAAATGGTCTGCCTTGAAGTACTTGAGAGGAGACCATCCACCAAGACAGGTGGTCTTTACATGATTGGGTGATTATTATGTTGTGAGACATCGGAAGCTGTTGAAAAGACCATTGGGTAAAAAGCATCCATTGAAGAATCCGCATGTGGAAATGAGCCAGGGGGATCAATGTGATTGCTGCTGCCATGACACCCAAGGTTTTCAGTACAAATCTGGAATGAATTCTCTTGCACTGTAGTAAGGTCTGGACATGTCGGCGAATGTCTGATACTCTTTCCAAGAGAAGTTGCCGACAGCTCTTTTGTATTTAATCTTGCGCCTATAAAGGTTATAGATTGACAAGGCGACAATGCAGACTTTTAAAAGTTTATAGAGATACCTAGCTCGGAGCAAGTTTGGATGGTATAATCCCTGGCTCGCATTAGCTGATGCCTGGTGGAAGCAGTCAGGAGCCAGTCGTCTAGATATGGAAACACCTGGAATCCTCGCCGTCTCAGGTGAGCCGTAACCACTACCATGCATTTGGTGAACACCCTGAGGGCTGTGGTGAGACCAAAGGGCAGGACTCTGAACTGATAGTGACTGGCTCCCAGCCGGAAGCGGAAAAACCTTCTGAAGCGTCTGTCCATTTTGATATGGTAGTACACATCCTGAAGGTCTATGGAGCATATCCAATTGTCCTGACCCAAAAAGGGTAGAATGGACTGAAGCGTGACCATCCGGAACTTCGTTCTTTGAACAGATTTGTTTAACCTGCTGAGATCCAAAATGGGTCTCCAGTCCCCTGTCTTTTTTGGTACCAAAAGGAACTTGGAGTAAATCCCAGATCCTTGCTGGTCTGCTGGGACTGGCTGGATGGCCCTTTTTTCTAGCAGTTTTGAAATTTCTAGTACTGCTTGATCCCTTAGACCGGGTGGAACATCTGGAAGGGACCTGTTTGTTTGTACAGGGGTGTGGACAAAGGGGATTTTGTAACCCTCGGATATGACAGACCGTACCCATTTGTCTTGTGTGAGGAGTTGCCAGGCTTCTGCGTACAGTGACAATCTTCCCCCGACTGCCTCTGAAGGTGGACAGTCGGGCAGCCCCTCAGGGGTGCTGAAAGGGTTTGTCAGAGAAAGATTCTCTGCTACCCTGATTTTGTGGACCCCCTCTGCCCCTCGGGCAGCGTCTATTATTGTTCCCTCCTCTGCCCCTGGAGGGAAACTCGCCACGTGTGTCAGGCATGACTCCCTGGGGTTTCCAAAAACCACATTTTTCCACTCTTTTGAACTTTAGGGTATGGTCTAGAGGGAGTAGAAAAATGGACTCCCACGTCAGAGAGAGTCTTGCCTTCCTGCTCACACCTGATAAGGGTATCCTTCACCTGTGGTCCAAACAGAGCCGAGCCATTGAAGGGGGTATTAGTGAAGGATGCCTTAAAGGGGTCAGCAAAGTTGCATAACCGCATCCAGGCATAACTTCTCAAAACCACGCCTGTACCTGCAGCCCTACTCGCCCCATCGGCTGCCCCTACTCACCCCATCGGCTGCATAAGAAATGAGCCACATGGAGGAGTTGACTATAGAGTTAAGGGTCGCCAGCTGGGAGTTAATCTTGTCCTGAGAACCCGTAGCTGATGGATCCTGAAAGGTATCAACCAGTTCCTTAAGAAGATTCCTTTGAAGGTGGGTAAAATGGCACAGATAATTCAGCGACCGCATGGAAATGGTCGCTGAAAAAAACATCCACTTCCCGTACCTGTCCATTGTCCTAGATTCTTTATTAGGTGCATGGGCAAGCACCGAAGGGTCAGCCAACTCCTTCTTAGTGGCTGCTGCCACCACCATGGCATCAACAGGGACACCTTTAGTCAGAAATTGTTTGTCGAATGGGGCTGTAATAAACTTAGTGGGCCTGCGGGGAGTTGGTTCCACTGTGTCCGGAGCTGTCCACGCCCTTTGAGCCACCACTTCCATGAGCGGGTCGAAAGGCGGAGACACCCAGGAGGTGGAAGGGCGAGAACCAAATGCGTCCAGGTACACCGATTCGTCCTCGGAAGGGTTAAGGGCAGTCCAGTTTCCCCTCTGCCTAAGGATCTCTAGGATGTCTGAAAAGGAGACATCCTCAGAGGGGGACCTTGGGGACCCTTCCGAATCCTCCAAGTCAGTATCAGACGTGACTGACTCGGGGGAGTCAACATGTTTCCTCTTATATTTTCTCTTCCGAGGAGGCTCCTCCGAATGATCAGGGGAGGCGTTAGAAGAGGAAGATACGCTCAATGGGGCGACCTGGAGCATCTGTTCTCCACGCTTGGGGTCAGGAGGGTGGATAGAGACCGATGCAGGCACCATGGGGGGAGGAGCCGAAGGTGCTGATTGTGGAGCCGACACAGGAGTCAGCACGCTCCTCATGACCTCGAAGGCGCCCCCGTCGGGCAGAGCAGAGGGTCCCCGCTCCGAAGACATGTGAACCCCTCCTGGCACCAAGAGGGATGGCTCCGAGGCCGATGTCGGGGCCAAGCTCACCTGTGCCGAAGCCCCGAGAGGGTTAACGGGGTTGGACAAGGGTCCGATGCCACTCGCCCCTCAGAGCCGATGAGGGAGTCTCGGCACCGAGATCCCTCCAAGGAAGGAACCAATGAAGAGATCGGAGCCGACGAAGGAGCCGAAAGGTGTGGTATCGGCTCCGACGCTTCCAAGATTCGAACCCCAACCAGCTCTGGCTCCGATCACAAAAGGGGAGTCAGAGGAGGAACTGTTGAAGACACCGGGATAGCCACAGTTTGTTGAGAAGGGCTGGTTAAAATCTTGGCCAGGGCCTGTGATTTAAGTAGTCTACTGACCACCCTCTCTAAGTCATGGTCGAATAACCTGGAAGACCGAGAGGAATGGGACCTATGGCTCCGTTCCGACTGCAGCAACGGTGACCTCGGAGCCGAGCGAACCGATTCTAGGGAAGGGGACCTAGAACGTTTCCGGCCTAATGACGGTTCCGACATTAAAGTCGGAGCCGATAGAGGTCTAGAGGTGTTGGCCCCAGCCAGAGCCGACGAAGAGGCAGATGCCCCGCCCGGCGACGGCTCCGAACTGGGAGCCGATGGCTTGACGGGCTTTGAGGATTTCCCCGACTGAGGCTTTACCGGGGATCCCACTGGCTTGAGTAGGCCTCTCAAGATAAGTTTGTTCCTACGCTCCTGCAGGACTCTCGGGCTGAAGGCATGACAGACCGAACAGAAGTCCTGCAGGTGTAGGGAACCCAAGCAATACACGCAAGAAGTGTGACCATCTGTCAGAGACATCTTCTGACAGCACGAGTCACACTTCTTGAAGCCTGAAACTTTGGTATCTTTGGACATACTGGCCCGGGGATACCAAAGAGAGAAAAAAATTGTTACACTAGTGCTTAAACCAGACACACAGACACGGTCACATGCCCGCACTAGATAAGTTAACAGTAGTGAGTAGAAAAAAACTATCACAAACACCCACACTTACTAAAAATAACTACAACAATCTAAATAAAAATTATAAGGCTAAACACTACACCTATAGTTACAACAAGGGGGGGGGGGGTTAGCCGGGGGGGAAGGGAGAAACTCTCTAACAGAAAATGAGTTTCCTAAGTGGGACAAACTAGGGGATACCAGTACAACTACACTAAAAGTTAAGACAATCTAAGTCTAAGAAAATAACAGTTACATTTTAGCTGAAAAAAATAAAAAAGGATCAATACGACCTGAGCCAGTAAAAAATGCATCCTCGTAGCTGAAGCGGCAAACGAAATCTGGGTATCTGATGCCTAGCATTGTGGGATATGGGGAGGCCTCGAGCCAGTAAATAGCTCTCGAGCTTTAGTAGAAGGCCGAGTCAGAGCCGAGGATCGGCTCCGAACCCATCCAGCAAGAATGAAGGCGAGATAAACAACTTAACATTGGCTATTAAAAAGATTGTCTTCCAAGATAAGAATGTTAGTGGGCAAGAGGAGGCTGGTTCGAATGGAGGGAGAATTAAAAAAGATAACACCAAATTGAGGTCCCAAGGAGCTGGTGGTTCTCTTATGGAAGATCGTAAAATGAATGTACCCCTCAGAAAGGCATTGCATAATCTGTGAGACATTATATTGTGTCCCATGTCTCCTACATGGTGTTTTGATATGGCAGCTAGTTGTACTCGTACCGTGACTGCCGCTGCACCTCGATTAAAGGTTTCTGTTAAAAATTCCTGGATTGCAGATATAGGGGCTGTACAGGGGTCTATATGGTTTTTGTCTGCCCAGCAGGAAAATATCTTCCATTTGCTTGCATAAAGTTTCCTAGTTGTATTCTTGTGCGACGAAACCAGAGTGTCGCACTGCCGGAGATAGTTCTGGAAGCCTGGCTAAGATGGGAAGTGGAGTAGCCAAGCTGTCAGCTTGAGGTTTTGGAGAGAGGGGTGGAGCGTTCTTGACTGATGAGTCAGAAGATCCGGCACTGGGTCCAGGATCCAAGGCTCAACCAAAAGATGGGGCCATAGAAAGGGGAACCATATCTGACGAGGTCAGAAAGGAGCAATGAGAATTAGCCTGCGACTCAAGGATTTGGCTTCCTGGATGACTTTGGGTATTAATGGGAATGAGGGGAAAGCGGGGAAAGCATAAAGAAGTCCAGGGGGCCAATCGTGAACAAGTGCTTCCCTTGTTGACTCCCCCGGAGGGGGAATTAGGGCAAAGTAGCTGCTGCATTTGGAGTTGAAGGATGTGGCAAAGAGGTCACAGCAAGGCTGGCCCCACTTGCGAAAAATTTGGTTCGCAATTTCTTGTTTCAGGGACCACTCGAGAAGCATAAGAATTGCCCTGCTTAATCTGTCCGCTATCATGTTGGATTTCCCCAGGATGTGCGCTGCAGTCAGAAAACAATGAGATGAAATGGACATTGCCATAATCTTTGTGTCTCTCGACAGAGGGGTAAGATCTGGTTCTACCTTGTTTGTTGATGTACTACACCACGGATATATTGTCTGTTTGTATTGCAATCGTACCTGTTGGAAGAGAGCCCTGGAATGCTTGCAACGCTAGAAGCACCAGTCTCATCTCTAGGACACTGATGTGCAAGTGGTATTCATGTTCTTGCCAAGTCCCTTGGACAGTTTGTCCCATATAATGCCCCCCCACCCTATCTGTGAAGTCTCCGTGGTTACTGTAGCTACTGGTTGGGGGAGAACAAATGGTCTCCCTATCGTTACCTGTGTGGACTGAAGCCACCATCATAGGTCCCTCTTGCAGGTGTTCATAATGAGAATCTTGTGTGACATGGGTAACTCCTGCATGGACCTCTAAGCAAAGAGTAACCAGTGTAATATTCTCATGTACAGATGTGCCAGTGGGACTAATGTTATTGTAGCTGCCATTGAACCCAGAACCTTGAGGACAAATTTTGCCTGCACTTTTTTATTCATGAGCAATATTGACACCTGATGGCGTAACGTTTGAATTCTTTCGTGAGGCAGTTTTTCCACCATGTCTTTTGTGTTTAAGTCTGCCCCTATAAAGGTAACATGCCGTGAAGGCAACAAGGAAGATTTTTCGAAATTTATGGTAATGCCTAACTCTAAGCAGAGATGAATGGTGGTGTCTCTTGTCCTGGTTAGGAGATGCTCGGTGGAGGTGGTCAGGAGCCAGTCATCTAAGTATGGAAACACCCGGAATTCTAGACACTTCAGGTGAGCCATAACTACTGCCATGCATTTGATAAACACTCTGGGGGGCTGTAGTGAGATCAAAGGGCAGAGCTCTGAATTGGTAATGACTGGCTCCCAGCTGGAAACGTAGATATCTCCTGGATCACCTGTTCATCTTTATATGGTAGTATGTATCCTGAAGATCTATGGAGCACATCCAACTGTCTTGTACCAGAAAGGGGAGTATAGACTGCAGTGTCACCTATCCAGAACTTTGTTTTCTTTACCGACTTGTTCAGTCTGCTGAGATACAAAATTGGTCTCCAGTCCCCTGTCTTTTTTGGAACTAAAAAGAATCTTGAGTAAATTACGGATCTGATTTAGTCTGCGGGGACTTCTTGGATGACTCTTTTTTTCTAGCAACCTTTGAATTTCTAGGGTTGCTTGATCCCTTTGACTGGGTGGTATGTCTGGGATAGATCTTGGTGGAAGAGGTGGAAAGGAATAAGGAATGTTGTATCCCCTGGAAATGATAGACCGTACCCATTTGTCTAGATTGATGTCCAGCCAGGCTTTTGGATGCAGCGATAATCTCCCTCCGACTGCCTCCAGAGGTGGACATCCTTTCAGGAGCACTGGAAGGGCCTACCACATAACATATCTCTGTCACCTTGATTCTGCAAACACCCTCTGCAGCAAGGGTGGCGTCTTCTATTGTTATTTCTTCCTCTGCCCCTGGGGAAAAATTCACCACATGCATCCTACAAAGCTCCTTTGGATTTCCGGCACCACATTTTTCTGCCCTTCTGACCTTTTGGATAAGGTCTGGTAAAGACGGAGAAAAAACATACTCCCATAACAGATAAGAGTTTTGCCATCTTGTTCACTCCTGGTAAGAGTCTCTTTCAATTTTGGCCTGAACAAAGACGAGCTGTCAAAAGGGGCATCAGTAAAAGAAGATTTGAAGGGTTCAGAAAACTCACAAAGACGCATCCAGGAATGGCTCCTCAGAGCTATTCCTGTGCCTGCTGCCCTGCTCGCTCCATCGGCTGCATAAGAAATGAGGCACATGGAGGAGTTTGTTATAGAGTTTAAAGTTGCAAGCTGAGAGTTTACCTTGTCAGGTACCCCCCTCCAGCTGTAGCACCTTGGAGGGTTATCTCCTAGCTTCTTGAGGAGATCCCTCTGAAGTCAAGTGAAGTGGGATAAATAATTCAGTGACCTAAGGGTAAAGGCCGCTGAAGATAAGATACGCTTCCCATATCTGTCCATCGTTTGAGACTCCTTATTCGGCGGATGGACAGATGAAGAAGTTTCAGCTAATTCCTTCTTCGTGGCCGCCACCACCACCATAACATCTACTGGAACACCTTTAGTTAGAAATTGTTTGTCCTCCGTGGCTGTAATAAATTTGTTGGGCCTTCTCGGAACTGGTTCCACCAACTCTGCAGAGCCCCATGCTTTCCGACTGACTACACCAAGGAGCTGGTCGAAAGGTGGAGACACCAAAGAGGTGGAGGGTTGAGAACTAAATGCCTCCAGGTATACAGACTCATCTTTAGAATGGGAAAGGGTCTTCTAGCCACCTCTCTGTTTCAGGATCTCCAAGATGTCTGAAAAGCAGACATTCTCAAACGGTGACCGTGAGGAGCCTTCTGAATTCTCTAAGGCTGTATCTGATGTGACAGACTCAGGGGAGTCAAGGTGTTTCCTCTTCCAAGTTCTCTTCCGAGGGCCTCCTCGGAGGGATACTCTGGGGAGGTTTCAGAAAAGAGGGTCTCATCCATTGGGGCATCCCAGGGCATTGGTTCTCTATGCTGAGGTTGGAGGGATGGTGTAGAGGTTGACACTGGCCCCTTTGGGGGAAGAGTAGCTGGAGCGGAGGGTGGAGCAGTCTCTGAGGAAAGCACACCCCTCATCACCTCAAAGGCACCAGGATCCTGGCCAGAGAGAGTCTCTGGCTCCAAGGAACCGGGAGACCTCCCCCGCACCAAGGAGGATGGCTCAGAGGCTGATCTGGGAGCCGAACTCACCTGCGCCAAAGCTCTGAGTGGGAGAGTCGGGTCCAGCAAGGGTCTGACTTGGCTCTGCCCCCGGAACCAATGAAGGAGTGTTGGCTCCCAGATCCCTCGATGGAAGACAACATTGATGAGATTGGAGCAGAAGTTGAAACCGAGACACCGGGGTGATTATTGGATCCGACGGTTCTACCACAATAACCTCCAGGCACTCTGGCTCTGAACCCGTCCAAGTCAGAGGAGGAATGGAAGGTAAAGCAGGTTTGGCAGTCTGCTCCACATCCGGCTAGGCTGGACTTGGGAGAATTTTTGCAAGAGCCGGCGTCCGAAGCAACCTCCTAACCTCCCGCTCCACATCGTCATCCGATAAGCTCCTGGAAGACAGAGAGGAATGGGTGGATGATCTGTGGCTACCAGCCACCGATTGCAGCAAAGGATACTGTGGCACTGAGCGTACCGGCTCTAAGGATGGTGACCAGCTCCTTTTTTGGCTCCAAGATGATTCCAAAGATACAGAAGGAACCGAGGGAGAGTTAGACTTCTCGGACCCGACAGACCTCGGATCCGAAGATAATTATTTTCATGTCTCTTTGTTAGCTCAGAACTTGGAACCAACAAAGCTGATTTTTTGAGGACCTAACAAAGGATTTCGAGGGCTGATTCCCTTCCACAGCCATCTCGAAAGGCCCCTTCAATAAACCCCTGACTATCAGCTTGTTTCTCCATTCCTGCAGGACCTTTGAGCTAAAGCAATGACATATAGAACAGGAATCCTGCAGGTGAATGGCTCCTAAACAATGCACACAACTCATGTGCCCATCTGTTAAAGACATTTTTTTGTATGCAAGAATCACACTTCTTAAACCCGGAATGTTTAGTCTCTTTGGTTGAATCCTTAGACATTATGGCAAAACTGTCACAACCAATCACTAGTGCTATGAAGAAAAACACAATTTAAATGTAAATCTACACTAAAGATAAATCACACAGCAGGAGGAAAGGACCAAGTGTTTTTTTTTTCTTTTTTGTAAAGAAAGGGGAAGAGTTAGAGGAGAGGTCTCTAAGTTAAACAACGGTCTCCTCTAACCTGAGGAGATGCCTCTAACTTAAACGGTGTACCCTTATAAAGACAGTGAGCAAGGAAGGGGAAGGAGAGCCCTCTAACTAAAACAGGCTAAAAAGAAGGATCCTCTAACTTAAACAGATTCATAGAAAAAGGAGGAAAGGCCTGAGAGGGAACAATGGCCCACACAGAAGCAGCAGAAAAAACAGCGGAAAACCAACAACAGCACTCAAATAACACACCAAAAGATTAAGCTACCTCAAAAAGGTTAATGCACTAAGAATTTGACAAAAAGTATCTTAATATAATTGTAAAAGACAAAACGTAGCCTGAGCCAGCGAAAAAGCAACCCCGAAGCTTCAAGCAACAAACGAGATCTGGGTAACAGTCGCTAGGCATCTTGGGATAGGGTGTAGTCTCGAGCCAGTGAAAGCTCTCGAGCTTTATTATGCAGCCGAGTCAGAACCGATGCTCGGTTCCGAGCCCAACCATCAAGAACGAAGGCGAGATAGGACAACATAACATCTATCATTAACCAATTGGTTGATATGATTAGAAAAACTCATAGCTGAATCTACCCAATATACCCAGGTCCAAATGGACTCACTAAAAGAATACAGAATGTAAGTAACTTGTCCTGTGCAGACTGCCTCAAAGCCCTATCCCTGTATTCTGTCTCCTAAAGGCTGTTGAGGGGGGAGTTCTATGCGTGGCATACAAGGAACTGTCAGACCCCTACCTTGATGGACTGCCTACATACCTGCAAAACAAACAGCACCAGCATTACCCATTATAAAGATATGAACTTTGCCTGTGATATAAATAGGACCTGCTGGAGAGACAGGTATGTATCCCACAGACTACCCCTTCTCTTGAACAGGCTCCCCATCCAAGTAAAACAGAGGTCCTCCCTAACCCAATTCAACTGCAACTTGGACAACTGGATGGGGAACAGGAAATTCATCCCTGATTTGGCACCTATGCCTCTAATGGACACAGGCAGCCTGCAAATGGCTCATGTCCCACACCCCTGCTTGTAAATGTTTCACCTCCAAAGCTCCTGCTTACACTTATCAAGGGTACCAGAACTTGTCAGAGATTCGGGATGCATGGCTACGCTTAAAAAGGCCATTGTGGTCATTAGCCTAGTAAACACCTATAAACCTATAATGTTGTGCATATTTTGTCCTCATCTAAAAGCTATCATGACAGCTTGGGAATCCTGGCCATCAAGGGAACCACGAGGTTAGCTTGAGGGACTACAGATTGGGAGGATCCGGACCCGCTGTATGAGAAATGAAATATGGAGTGGGATCCAGAAACCAAGGGGATTATCACTGTAGAGGCCACAGAAAGGGGAACCACACCAAACAAAGCCAGAAGTGAGCTATGAGGATCAGTGTCGCTCTGTAATGGGCTGCCTTCTGGAGAAATTTGACAATAAGAGAAACTGGGAGTTAAGCGTACAGGAGTCCTGGGGTTCAATAATACAGAAGAATGTCTCTTGGTGACTGACCCTCAGGATGGACTAAGGCATAATAGCTGTTGCACTGGTCTTGGAAGAGGAGGCAAAGAGGTAGCAACATGGAGTTCCCCAGCATCAGAGGATCTGACCTGCCACTCTTGGATTCAGAGACCACTCAAGAGGAAGAAGAATGTTCCTGCTCAAACTTTGCCAGAATGTTGGACCTTCCAGAGTGCACATTGTAACTAAAAACTGTTGAGAGAAAATTACCTATTGCCAAACCCTCATGGACTCCAGACAAAGAGGATAAAAATGTGTTTCCCCTTGCTTGTTGAGATACTAGACAACAGACCTATTGTCCATCTGTAGTGAAGTCATACTGCTGGGGAGGGCATCCTGAAAGGCCTGCAACACAAGGAGGACAGCCCTCATCTCCAGAGAACTGATATCAATTTTGGCCTCTGCAGAAGACCAAGACCCTTGAACTGTCCTCCCTTTGAAATGCCCCCCAACCAAAAAGGCAAAAGAGGCATCAGTAGTGACCATGGCCACAGGAAGGGGAAGAATGAATGGTCTCCTGTTGGTCACTAAGGGATAGTGTAAGCACCACTGAATCTGACTGTGACTCACCTTTGTCAATCTCACTGGAAAGTTTATTTAATGGGTCAGATACAACCACTGCTCTGCAAGAGAATATTGCAAAGCCCTCATGTGGTACTGCGCTAAAGGGAACAACCCTACTGAAGCTGCCATGGTGGCCTAAGAATTTGAGGAATGCATGAGCTGGGGGTTTTCAAAGGGCAAACACAGATACTGCCTGGGATCGAAGGCTGATGACTCTGGAACCTGGGAGCGTGAAAATTTGACTGATGGTATCCAGGTGGCAACATATGAATTCTAGTGTCTGAAGAGGTTGTAAGCTGAACTTTACACAATTCACTGTAACCTTAACTGGCTGCACAACTGAATTAAGGTATCTTTGGCTGAGATAAGTGGCGCTGTCATGGAGGGCATTGAGGAGCCAATCATCCAGGTAAAGAAAGAACTGAAAACCCTGCAGCCAGAGCCAGGCTGCAATCACTGCCATGCACATGGTGAACACCCAGGGGTGGTGGTGGGAATGAATGGCAGAGCTCTGAATTGGTAATGACTGGCTGGCCCTAGCTGGAAGCAAAGAAACTCTCTATCTTAATATGGGGTCTATTGTACACATCCATTTGTCCTTCCTCAGCAAAGGGAGAATGGACTGCACCGTGACCATCTTGAAATTGGTCTGTTTCATGAACGGATTCAGTTTGCTTAAATACAAAATAGGCCTGAGGTCCTTGTTCTTCTTCAGTACTAAAAAGAGCCTTAAGTAGACCCCGGATCCTCATTGATCTGGTGGGACCTCTTGGATGGCTAGATTTACCAGCAGGTTCTGAATCTCCAGTGCTGCGTGCAGTCTCTGATGGGGTGGAATATCTGGAAGATGTCTGTGATAGAAACTTGGAATTTCTAAAAAAAAAATGAATGGTATAACCTCTAAATATGACACTTAAAACCCACTCATTTAAGGTAACAGCCTCCCAAGCTTTTGGGCAAAGAGCTAAATGACCCCCGACTGCCTCCACAGCAAAACAGTCAGGCAACAATTTAGGACCGCTGAAAGGGCCTACCAGAGAAGGCTCCGCGGAAGCTCTGTTTTTCTGAACTACCCCTGCCCTGTTGGAGGCACTCATTATAGATTCCCCCCAGCCATGGGAGGACCATTCAGAAGGAGTGTTCTGGGAAGGCCAATGCAACTATTTGAAAAAGAGACATTTTAGGCCCAAACAAGGAAAAGACATCAAAAATGATGTAAACAAATGATGTCTTGAAGCAATCCTCAAAGTTGCACAGGTGCCTCCAAGCATGGCATCACATGGCATTCCAGGTGCTTGGGACCCTCCATCAGCTGCTTGCAAAATGAGCCACGTGAAACTGTTGGCAATACAAAACGGGTCTATATCGTATTTTCGAAGTTTTATAACTTCAAACATCATAAAATAGAATTTAAATGTTCGAAAATCCAAAACAAACTGTTGTAGGCAGCCCCCCTGCACCCCCCACACCCCCTGCTCTTTAAATATACCAACTCCAAGACTGCACTACAGTGCAGTAAAGGATTCCCTTTACTGCACTATAGTGTAGTCTCGGAGTTGGTATATTTAAAGAGCGGGGGGGAGCAGGGGGGCTTGCCCCCCTGCTTACACCAGTCAGGTTAAGTTCTCTTTCTTTTCTTTTTTTAAGTTGTCTTTCTTTTCTTTTTTTTTTTTATCATATGTTCGATGTTTGAAACTTCGAACATTTAATTTCGATTAACGTTTGAAGTTTTCAAACTTCGAACATATGATATAGACCCTACAAAACAGGGTAGACAGCTGAGTCTCCAGTGTCTTCTGAACCTCCAGAGATGCTGCATCTTAACATTCCTTGACACTTCAGCTAGAACATCTCTCTGAAGTCTGGTCAAGTGGGATAAGCATTTCAGTGTCCACATAGAGAACATCACTGAGACAGAAGATCACTTCCCTAGATGGTCCAAAGTCCAAGACTCTCTGTTTGGAGGATGGACCAAGGAATATACACTTCAGTAAGTTGAACTTATCATAACAGTAGATGTTCAAATGATCACTGCTGCAATAGCCTTAACTATATGGTACATACCCTGCCAAGGATACAACAGCCGGCCAATTTGCAAAGCTTCAGTGCGCCTCCCACCTGCCCAAACTGTCAAGCAGCTCAAGATGAGTTGACTAAAAGACAAGTTTGGGCACAAAGTCCTTCAGAGCTTTCCTGCCAACAGAGAGAGGGAGGCTGCCCCTGAAAGGACAATGCAATGCTAGGAATAACAAAAAATAAATGTCCACACTCTAGTATAAAAAACACATAAAAAACAAGGGGGATGGAGGGAGAGAGAAGCTACTGCAGCAGTAATCATTCAAACATCTACTGTTATGGTAAGTTCAGCTTACACAACTTTAGTATGTTCATCATATTGATCACTGCTTCAGTAGCCTTAGCTACATGGGTAGATTACCTTACCTAACTATATTTGGGAGGGGGAAGGAGAAGGGTCCAAGAATCTCTGGAGAATGGTCCTAGCAAAACTTGATCTAGACCTAGAGAAGGAATCATACTTATACTATTTTATAAAAGTACATACAGAGGACCTAGCAGCAGCTTCGAGAATACTTGTAGAAGCCAACCTTTTCCAAAAAGCCATAGATGAAGCCAGGGCCATGGTAGAGTGGGCCTTGACCCTACCTGGAATAGATTTGTCATTGTGAGTATAACAAAAGGTAATAGCCTTAGACAACCATTTGGAAATACTCTGTTTTGACACATATTGTCCCACTTTCTTACCTTCACGAGAAATGAGCAATTGATCCACAGATCTGAAAGATTTATTTCTGTTGAGATAGTACCTGAGTTGTCTGTAGATATCCACAGTATGGAGTATCCTTTCTCCCTCATTTTAGGTGCAGGAAAAAAAATGGGGAGATGGATAATTTGGTTTAAAGTAAACTTGAATACTACTTTACGGATAAAAGAATGATTAGTTCTCAAAGAAACCCTCTCCCTATGGAAAATTCACTAGGACTGACTCACCATAAGAGCTTGCAATTCAAACATCCTTCTTGCAGAAGTCAAAACAACCAGTAAAACTGTTTTCCCGGTTAAGAACCTCAAGTGAGCCAGATTAGCAGGTTCAAATGGAGCAAGTCATAGCTTCTTAAACACAAAATTAAGATCTCAAGGAGAGTTCACTGGTTTACTTGGAGGCCTCTTACGCAAAACCCTTTTCAAGACATTTTATCATGAGACTGTCTTGAAAGAAGAAGTTCCATGGGCAGGCATGCTGAAGTGGCTAATAAATGAACCTTAACAGAGTAATAAGAAAGGCCATAGGATAGTAACTCACACAAATACACATTAATAGACACAGCAAACATTTTTACATACATTTGTTAAAGCAATCTTGCACATTAGTTACATATGTTAGATTTCTGGTAAGAAGACTATTTCCATGAGACAGGTGGACTTTACAATTATATGATACAGAAAAATTGTCCTACTATATAGTTAAATGAGTATTGGTATAAAAGTGTGGTTATTTTATAGGACTTGTAGAACACGGTTGGGAGAGGACATGGGAGGAATTACAGAGGTGGGGAAATAGGTAGTGGGAGCTAAGTGTTAAAGAGTAAAGTGTCGGGTAAGGATGGTGAGGAAGCATGAGGAGAGACAAAGGTTAGGAGAAGGTATAGTGATGAGGAGTGTGTGGACAAAGGGGAGGGAAAAACAGGTTAGGTTAATTGGAGGAAGTAGAATGGCAGGTTAATGGTTAGGTGGAGAGAGAGCAGTGAAAAAGGTAAGGTATACTAAGTAGAGTGGGATGGCAGAAAGAGAATGATTTATGTTTCTGTAGGAAGAAATAAGAAATATATAAATTTCTGCTTTGTTAAGGGGGAGAGGAAATTGGGTAGTAAAGAGTATTGTAGAGTTCCATATGATGGTAAGTGAGGCTGGAAGAAGATAGGTGTGAGTGGCTAATGAACAGGAAGAACAGGGTTTAGCCAGGACTTGAGCATGGGCAAAGACAGGTGTTGATCAGGTGATTCTTAAGTAGTGTTTTTTAAATGTGTGGGGTTAGTTGCAGTTATGACAGGTTGATGGATAGGGTTCCAAATTCTGGAGACAACATTGGAGTAGAGAGTGTCTCCAGCTCTGTTGTTGGATTTGGTGATTTGTAGTACAGATTTATTTGAGGAACAGAGGATCCTTTTGTTGGTCTAGGGTTGGAGTAGATTTTGGAGTGCAGGGCATTTATCTGGTTGATGTATCAGACTATGGGCTGTGATAAGCTGGGTATAGGTTAAGTAGTGGGGTAATTCTAACCAGTTGAGTTGATGTAGAGCAGAGCAGTGGTGGAATCTGTGTGGAGAAAGTGTTGCAAATTTGGCTAGCTTGTTGTAGCACACTTCTAGTTTTGCCAAATCTGTTTTCATTAGGTTGGTAAAAATTGGGGAAGCACACAGCAGAGCAGAGAGGTGATGGGTTCTGGCAACTGACTTTGTTGTAGCATTGGTGAGGTATAGTTTGATTCTGAATAGTGTTCCTAGTTTTATGTGTGTCTTTTGGATAATCTGAGATAGATGTTTGTCAAATTTCATATTATTGTCAATTAGAACACTGAGAAGTTTCATTTGAGATACTGTAGCTATTATTGTATTGTTGCAGGAATAGATATTAAATGAGGATGGACAATCTAAGGATTTACTGGGTCCAAATAGCATTACTCGTGGTTTAGTTTTGTTTGGGTTAAGAATCAGTTGTGAGTTTAACAGCCAGGATTCTACAGATGAGAAGGACAGTTGCGTCATTTTTTAAAGCTGTGGCAGGGTGGGTGCAGCGCAGATGAGTGCAGAGTCATCTGCATACTGAACTATAGAGGCGAGGTGGGTTGTAGTGTGAAGTTTATTGGTAAAATACTGAAGAGAAGAGGAGCTAAAATTAAGCCCTGCGGGACACCCATGGTGACAGGCAAGAGAGTGGCCAGATCTTGGCACCATTTGACTGCTTGTTGTCAGCCAGTTAGGTAGTTATGGAACCATGAAAGAGATGAGGGATTGAGTTTTAGGGTGGAGAGTTCATTTAGGAGTTTCTGGTGGGAGACGGTGTCAAAAGCATTAGACAGGTCCAGGAATACGGAAGATGCTAGTTTACCTTAATTTCTGTGTTGGTTAATTGCATCTGTAAAACTCAAAAGGGCAGTTGTGGTGCTACGATTGGGGCAGAAACCACGTTGTGTATTTGTTAGGAGGTTGTTAGATAACAGACAGTTCAGGAGATGGGTGTGAATACATTTTTCTAATATTTTGTCTAGGGGAGATAGAAAATGCTATTGGTCTGTAGTTGGAGAGTTCAGTAGAGTTTACTCCTGTACGTAGTGGGATGATGTATGATATTTTCCAAATCATGGGAATGTAGTCCTATGTGACAGAGCAGTTAATCAAAATGGAGATAGGATAGGGGATGGCATCAGGTGCTAGTTTAAGGTATACTGTAGGTAAGTTGTCAGTTACTAGGGCTGTAGGTTTAAGTTTGCTGAGCAATTTTTTTATGGCATTGGTTTGGATGGGTTTGAAGGAGAAGGGATCAGTGGTTTCACTGGATGCTATTGAGATAGTCACGGGAGCATTGTTGTTGTTCTTAGTAAGTGATAGTATAGAATTAGTAAAGTATGTGCTGAGTTGTGTAGCCATACTGTCTATAGTGCTTGTAGTTGTCGGGGTTGGTGCCAAAAGCTGGCCAGACTGGAGCAGTTTTTTAATAGTGGATCGGAATTTTTGTTGGTTGTTTTGGTGTTTTTGTTTAATTTCACTACCGCAGTTTTTTTTGTCATGTCTGATGTTGATTTGGATTTTGGCTTTGTTTCAAGTTGTCAGTAGTATTCTAGATTGACTTGACTTTTATTGGTATGCCATTGTGCCCACACGTTATCTCTTAGTTTTAGTAGTTGTTTGGTATCTTTTGTTAGCCAAGGAGCATAACTTGATTTTACTCTTATGGTTCTACATGGTGCTAATTTATTTAATATGTTTAGGAAGGTGGTATTAAAGTAATCTATGGTTGTATCTTAGGATAGTGCTTTAAGTGGGGTCCAGTTACAGAGTCGAAGGATGGAGAGGAGGGTATGAGTGTTAAAGTCTTTTTTGTTAAGGATTTGTCGATAAGTAACATTTCTGGGGGGGGGGGGGCTGAAAACGTTATCTAAGTAGTTAGGTTGGGAGGTGGTCGCTGATACTGTCAGGGAGGTAGCCTGAGTGATAACCCTATGATGGTTTGTTTGTTAAGATCCAGTCCAGAATTGATTGTCTTTTGGTGGTTTTGTCTACACTGGTTGCAGATTGTATTTCTTAGGTGAAACCATGCAGGTTAATGAAATTAGTGGGATTTTCTGAGTAGCAAGAGAACCTCCTATTATGATGGTTTCTTGAGAAACCGTTAAGAATGTCCAGTGGAGAAATTCCCCTACTATAATGAGGTTATTGCTGGGAGGAATATAAGTTCCTATAATGGTTAGGTATTTATTGGAGTTTATTTCAGTTTTGCTAAATAATATCTTGGCTTTGTTGAATTCTGGGAAGCTTGGTTCTAGAAGTTGTAATATGATATTATTTTTATAAATAATGGCTATTTCACCTCCATGTTTGTTTTTTCTATCAAGTCTGTGTATGCTATAATCTGGGGGTAGAATTTTGTTGTTGTCCATTTCTGGTTTCAGCCAGGTTTCTGTTAGTACTACAATATCGGAGGAGTAGTGTGAGAGACTTGCGTGGAATTAATGTATCTTATGGGATATGTTCCTGAGACTCATGTTAAGCAGTAATAGGTTGGATTCTTTAGGGGAGGTATTTATTACACTGTGGGGCTGAAATGTAGGGGGATTTTGGGGTTGTTGATTGATTTTGGGGCCAGGATTTGGGTGAATGTCACTGCCAAGTTTGAGACGTGATACTACCTATAACAGTGAGTTTGTGAGTTTTATTACTAGTTTATTATACTTGAGAAAATTTTGGGATGTGCAATATTGACATGAGTATCTCTATGCAAAATGTTCTATATAGATAGTAGTATAGAGGTATGGCACTATCTCAAAGTTTATGGATTTTATTTGGTGTGGGTGAGAGAATGAAATGGTAGGTGAGGAGAAAGTGGTGACTAGCCGACTGTGATAAGATGTTAAGTGGGTAGCTAGAGTAAGGAGAATGAGGTGATTTATGTTCAAGAATAACATTTTTAGGTGCTTGAGATGGTGGAAAGTTGTCATTAATTTAGAAAGGGAGGGAACTAATTGTTAAGTAAGTGGGTTGGGTATTCTATTTATGAAAGAAGAGAAGTGTAGGGAGGTGATGTGACTAGTTGCAGGTTAATTGGTTATGAGGAGGTGGGCAGTGGAGTTAGTTATGTGGTATGTGAGTGTGTGGATTTTAGTTGAGTTTAGTGTGGGTGGGGATTATGTGGCAGTATTTTGACTGGATATTGGTAATTGGCGGGTGTGGTACATTCAAAATAAATGTAGATACACAGGGGTTGGTGGAACTTGGGGGTAGGGTAGGGGAGAGGAGTGAGCCCGAACTAAGCGAGGGTGAATGGAGCGGGCTGGACCTGGTCGCAGCTGCTTGTCTTACTAAAGGAAACAATCAGGAAGTAATGGCAGCTTACCTAAGTGACATGCTTTTGCACCGAATAATTAAAACTACATGTTGGGAGATAAGCTAAAGGAAAGGAAAATTTTGAGTGAGTATACATTAATTGCATATGGCAAAAGTTAGTTAAAAACTAAGCTAACAAGAACACAAGTACAAATAGAAGGAATTAAGGTTAGAAGAGCTAAAATGAGTTATCTGAACTGAGGTGGGGTATAATATACTGTATGTATATAAGGTTTGTATAGATGAAAATATTGTTGTGACTAAAGTAGGATTAAATATAGATACAAAGGTAAGGAGAGCTGATAAGACAGTTGAAATTAAAGTGGTGTAGGGTGTATAGCAAACTGAAGAATATTGCCAATTGCTAAGAAATAGGGAAACCAATTTATAGTACAGTGTAAGTAGGAGGCAGAAAAGACAATTGGGGAGGGATAATGAGTAAAAGTACGTCCTGGTGATTTGCAAGGCAGCCGATTATAGGCAACAAAAATAGTGCAGATAAACAGCTAAATGTAAAACATACATCAGTAAATTATGGGCAATAGCTGAACCACAACGATCCACTGTTTTAATAAAGCTGTAATGCCCGTGCACTGGCTGAGGAATCAAGACGCCTCAATCCTCACCACTAACAACAGTGAGGGGCGTCGACATAAGGGAGGATAACAAATATGCACACAGTAAAGTACAATTTCCTCTAAGAGCACAAAGAGATCACAGTCAGTCTGGGGCTGGTCTCTCCTTTTCTCTCCAGATTCCCAATAAGACTCCACGCTGGCACAGCTATAGTGTCCAGATCTCAGCCTAGTGGTCAAGCTAAAACCTCCAGCACCCTCTCTGTCCAACCAGTGCTTTGTGTCCCTGGCCAAGTAGCTGACACACACACACACACACACACACACACACACACACACACACACACATACACACATACACACACACACACACACACACACACACACACACACACACACACACACATACATACACATACACACACACACACACACACACACACACACACACACACACACACACACACACACTGGGATATTAGTTATATACAAACACACAGACACTCCTTGGGAAGGCTGGCACAGGTTCTCTAGCTGTGCCCCTTATACCCAGACTATACAGTAGTACCACTTGCCACCAATCACTAATATCATCTACTAATAAGGCCCTTATCAAAGGGTGCCCAATTATTACTGTGTGATATTATTATCCAAATGGTTAAGTGTGACTGAACAGCAAACATTATTCGAGTGACTTGGACAGTATCATTATATACAAGCAATGTACTCTACAGCTTTAATTATCTCTACACAAAACAGCCACAGTTGAAAGGTTTAAAAATATTTAATAAAAACACAATACTTCTTACTACACAATGCTAGTCAAGAGTTCAGCGATCACAGAGAAATGTTTAAAATAATACAGTAGAAAGGTTCTGACATCAATACAGAAAAAAACTAATCTAACCTTCCTATTTCCTATCTATATCTAAGAGAAAACACAGTTCTAAAATAAACTTACATATAGAGCATAGGCAGAGTGCTGGTGATGTTGGATGTTCTCAAGACAAATGCAAAATGGTATATGTCCTTAAACTGATAACACAGTACCACTGACTCATTTCAGATTATATCATTATTTTCTGTTTCCCGGGCTAACAGAAGCTCAGAGTGTAACAGCCCTTTTGATCTTGCACCTGGTCAGGAAGCTACAGCAATAAAAGACATTATACATGCAAATTCCAGCAATTAACTCTGGTCTCAAAACAAAAGCAAGAATTCCTTCATCCAGGCATCCTGGCTCTGGGTTTTGTGATCAAACAATTATACAATGCTTGACTTAGCTTTCCTACAGCAGAGTGCACTGTTGTTACATTTTTGCAGTTCCACATTTAACACCATTTTCTTCCATTTTAAGAGAACAAGCCTGTGGCTTATATTAATATTTACAAATGACAGAATTATCTACAAAATTCTATCTGGCTGGGCTGGCAGCCTTCACCTATCTTCACAGAAGCTTCTAAACCTTTTAGCAAGACAGGCGTGGACCTTGAGGTTGATTGGCAGAAACAGGGCATTTAACCTAGGAATGAATGAGGAGAGAAAGGAAAGGTGAGTTAGGTGTAAAAGACCACAATAACTATAAAATTGTTAGTTAAAGAGTATAAAAGAAATGTAAAGAGATACGCTAGAGAATGTAGAGTTAGGAGAGTAATAGTTAACTGTGTGCAAATAAATAAGTAACCTCCTGCCAGTATACAAAGAAAAAATAGTAATTAGACGAGGTTGTAATCAACAAACAGAATAGGGCTAAGCTAGTAAGTACAATAGTGCATACACAGCAGCAAGTTCAGTTCAAAAGCAATACAATATTAAAAAAGCTGATTTGTCAAACAAAGTAGTAACATGCCATTAACAGACAGTAACTGATGCCATATAAGGTATATCTGCTAGCAAAACTATATCAGGATAACTTATCACAGCTTAAACAATTACAAGCAATCATATGTATTGAGAGAATAAAAGCATCAGTATGTACGAAAGCACAAAAAAACTAGAAATCACCTAAGAGCTGTTAAATGTGCATTTCAGCATAAATAGATGGTATATCTGCTAGCAAAACTGTGTCAGGATAACTTGTCACAGTTTAAGCAATTATGAGCAAACATATGTATTGTGCAGATGAAAAGCATCCATAGGTACGGAAACACTAACTACAAATCTCTTATGAGCTGTTAAATGTGCATTTCAGGATAAATATAGATTGAGACTGAATGAGTCAACAGTAAATTGCAGAATAATGCAGGACAGTATACCTTAAAACAATGCAAACTTCCATTAAAAGAAAAAAAAAACAAACCTTAATTGGCACTCGCACATCACCACAGACATGTATGGGGAATCCAGGTTAAGCAGAAAGTAAAAAGATGGAGCAGAACGCCAGAAATGAATTTTAAATGGCGAAAAGCATCACGGCAGCAATGATAATGAAAGTAACCCTTGTGAGCCAAAATGGAATTCCTCTTTTAAAAGTCAAAAACAGCACTTGGTTGGACCGAGTCCCAGATGCTCGTATTACTACAAGAAACAACCAGTAAGTAATGTCAGCTTAACTAAGTGACATGCTTTTGCACTGAATAGTAAAAACTACATGTTGGGAGATGAGCTAAAGGAAAGGGGTATTCTGGGTGAGTATACATTAATTGAGTATGGCAAAAGTTAATTAAAAAGTGAACTGACAAGAACACAACTAAAAACTGAAGAAATTAAGATTAGGAGAGCTAAAACGAGATATTTGAATTGGGATGTGGTATAATGGGTCTACTGTTCTACAGTGAAAGAGCACTTCTTCGAAATAGAGCAGGAGACCCACACTTCAGCGAAAGTTCTCTTCAACAAAGGTGCACTTTCGCTGAAGTCTAGTTCCCCGAGTGACCCAAAAAAAACAAAACAAAACACTAAAACATGTTTTTGCAGGGGGGCAAGACCCCCTGCACCCCCCACTTAAATATACCAACTCCGAGATCGCACTACAGTGGGGAAAAGGGAATAGTCCCATTCCGCGCTGTAGTGTGACTGCCGGAGTCAATGTTCAAAGTTTCACTACTTCGAACAAGTAGACTCAGTGAAGTGGGTTCGAAGAAGTGAAACTTCGAACATCTGCACGGATCCCGGTATAATATATGTATATAAGGTTTGTACAAATGAAAATATTGTTGGGACTAAAGTAAGATTAAGTATAGCTGCAAAGGTGAGGAGTGCTGACAAGACTATTGGAATTAAAGTGGGATAGAATGTACAGCAAACCAAAGAGTATTGCCAGTTGCTAAGAAATAGGGAAACCAATTTACAGTACAGTCTAAGTAAGAGGCAGAAAAGACAAATGGGGAGGGATAATCAGTACAAGTACATCCTGGTGATGTGCAAGGCGGCTGATTACAGGTAACAAAAATATTGGACATAAACAGCTAAATGTAAAATATACATCAGTAAATTATGGGTGTGGCATACAGACAATATCCTACTGAACTGCCAGCAAATAATGTGATGTCTCCCACTATCTTGGGTCAGTAACTAAGGAGCTTCAATCCTCACTACTGACACCAATGTGACACTGTTATATAAACAGGAGTAATATTTCACAATGTTCCTCTAACAGCACAGCAGGAACACACTCTGTAACCTGGGAATGGACTGTATACTTCTGTCCACCCTAAGGTAACTCCATATTACACACTCCAGAGCAATATGTCCCAGTTTAGGACATCTGATACACACACACTTAAATAAATTAAATCTCACACATCCAAACACTTCTGGGAAAACATGACATGGACTTCTAGCTGTGTCCCTTCCCCAAAATAATATGGTAATGCTGCCACCAATCAAAGTGTCTTCATGCTCTTTTAAAGGGGCTGTCCAATTATGAAAATTAAACATTAAAACAAATAGTAGCAAATGACCTAAGCAGCTAGGCTTTTGGAGTGGCCTGGGAAGTTATCAAGGCAAGTATAATCATTTTCTAATCACTAAAGAAAACACTGATTGACCAGCTACAATGTAAGTTAATAAAATATTTAATAATGAGTAACAGTCATTTCCAATAAACAAACAGATCTCAGTCACCAGGAAAATTAAATCAGAAAGTCAACATTCAGAAAAACTCTAACCGATCTGATTAGTTATAATTTTCAATCTGACTAAAGAACACTGTCCCTGATCTAAACTAAATTGCTACAACAGAGCTAAGGCAGGCTTACAGTTCTTGGTTAGTCTTTTTTGGGTATTCACTGCATAGTACATCTGTGATCAACTCACAACTGGCTATTAACTGAAAATTGCAACTGACAACTGACTCCAGCAGGCTCTTTTTTAGACTAGCCTGTCACAACTGTTCTAGTTCTAATTTTTATTTCATATTTTGAAAATCAACCTTCTAATTTTCATTTCATATTTTGAAAATCAACCAACAGCTGTTTATTAAAGTTCCTTCCTGTCTTTCAGCTTCTGACAGTAAGACATAGCAACTGTCAACATTCAGATGATGTCATCTGCAGATCAGTTGAATCTGATACAGTTTGTCTTTAGAATCTTTCTTCACAAACATGCACAGTTAGAAATGCAAAAGGACACTGCTCAAGTCTTTAAAACATTCTGTACAAACAGATCATAAATCAACATGTAAGAACCTATTTACAATATCATAGCTAGTCATGCTGGCTTATAATACACAGATTAATCTGAAATTATATACAAGACTTCAGCCAGACGTGCTAGCACAAATGGCAGTGTCCAATTTCTTCACAATGGGCAATAGCTGAACTGCAAAGATCCACTGTTTTAATGAAGCCTCTAAGCCGCTTAGGCAAGACAGATATGGAGCTTAACATCAGTAAATTAAAGGCAATAGCTGAACTGCAAAGATCCACTGTTTTAATGAAGACTCTAAGCCTCTTAGGCAAGACAGGTGTAGAACTTGAGGCTGGTTGGCAGAAACAGGGCTTTTAACATCAGTAAATTAAGGGCAATAGTTGAACCACAAAGATCTGCTGTTTTAATGAAGACGCTAAGCCTCTTAGGCAAGACAGGAGTGGAGCATGAGGTTGGCTGAAGGAAACACGGCTTTTAACATCAGTAAATTATGGGCAATAGCTGGACCACAAGGATCCACTGTTTTAATGAAGCCTCTTAGGCAAGACAGATGTGGAGCTTGAGGCTGATTAGCAGAAACAGGGCTTTTAACATCAGTAAATTAAGGGCAATAGCTGAACTCCATGGATCCGCTGTTTTAATGAAGAATCTAAGGCTCTTAGGCAAGACAGGTGTGGAGCTTGAGGTTGGTTGAAGGAAACAGGGTTTTTAACATCAGTAAATTATGGGCAATAGCTGGACCACAAGGATCCACTGTTTTAATGAAGCCTCTTAGGCAAGACAGATGTGGAGCTTGAGGTTGGTTGGCGGAAACAGAGCTTTTAACATCAGTAAATTAAGGGCAATAGCTGAACAGCATGGATCCACTGTTTTAATGAAGACTTTATGCCTCTTAGGCAAGACAGGTGTGGAGCTTGAGGTTGGTTGGAGGAAACAGGGCTTTAAACATCAGTAAATTATGGACAAAAGCTGAGCCACAGGGATCCACTGTTTTAATGAAGCTTCTAAGCCTCTTAGGCAAGACAGGTGTAGAGCTTGAGGCTGATTAGCAGAAACAGGGCTTTTAAATCAGTTAATTAAGGGCAATAGCTGAACTCCATGGATTCGCTGTTTTAATGAAGAATCTAAGGCTCTTAGGCAAGACAGGTGTGGAGCCTGAGGTTGGTTGAAGGAAACAGGGTTTTTAACATCTGTAAATTATGGGCAATAGCTGGACCACAAGGATCCATTGTTTTAATGAAGCATCTTAGGCAAGACAGATGTGGAGCTTGAGGTTGGTTGGCGGAAACAGAGCTTTTAACATCAGTAAATTAAGGGCAATAGCTGAACAGCAAGGATCCACTGTTTTAATGAAGACTTTATGCCTCTTAGGCAAGACAGGTGTGAAGCTTGAGGTTGGTTGGAGGAAACAGGGCTTTAAACATCAGTAAATTATGGACAAAAGCTGAGCCACAGGGATCCACTGTTTTAATGAAGCTTCTAAGCCTCTTAGGCAAGACAGGTGTGGAGCTTGACAATAGTTGGCACAAACAGGGCTTTTAATATCAGTAAATTATGGGCAATACCGGAACTGCAAGGATCTGCTGTTTTATTCAAGCCTCTTAGGCAAGATAAGTGTGGCGCTTGAGCTTGGTTGGTGGAAACAGGGCTTTTAACATTAAAACAATGCAAACTTCCATTAAAAGAAAAATAAACCTTAATCGACACTCACACATCACTGCAGACATTTACGGGGAATCCAAGTTAAGCAGAAAGTCCAATCCAAAACACATTGATCCACGTCTATCAATTTTGGCATCACCTTTCATTCTTTTAGTGATTATAGACATAAACACTTTATAATCGTGGTTTAGCATTGAAATGGATCTGTATGAAACTGGATCTGATGGGTCTTTACCCACTTTAAGTATTACAGTCACCACCTCTTTCTTCCAGGAAGTTGGTGCTTCTTCTCCTCTTAAAATACTGTTAAAAAAACCTTCCAGATCTTTATCAGGATTTTCCCTCCTAGCTTCCAAACTTCCAAAGGAATATCATGCATTCCTGGGGGCTTTCCAGTTGATTGGTTATGCATCACCATTTTTATCTCATCTCCTCCTATTCTAACTATTAGTAACTGGGCCTCATCTATCTCTAATCTCAGCATATTTAATTCTTCCATAAACATTTCCATCTGTACCTTTTCTTGATCTCCATATTTCTCTGCTTTATATAGACTTTCATACAATTTATTAAGTATTTCTAGTAGCTCTACAGGATCTCTTGTTATCTTCCTTGTTATAGACTCCTTAAGCTTGGTGACAACCCTTTCTACTGTCTGTCGCCCGAGTCACTGTGCTGAAATTTTTTGTGCTCTGGCATTATTACCAAAAAAAGTTGCTCAACAGCAGTCTTTCTAAACTCATGCATATTATTAAGGTAATCCTTTATTTTCTTCTTACCACTCTACAATTGTTCCTCTTCTTGTTCAGTGAGATTCCCTCTATTATGCAATACCTTAACATTTATCAGTCCCTCTAAATAATTATTGTTGCTTCTTAACCATATATCTCTTTCTTTTATTTCCACCCTATTTTATAGGTTCATAGAACGATACTAAGCTATTGGCCCGGAGGCCCTTAGAAGCCTAGCCAAGAATTTCATCCATGTTCTCACAAAGTCAGCACCTGTTTCCCTTGTCCAGCAAGGACACATGTGGGATCCCAGGGGTGTATTTTCTATTTCCCATCCAGTGGTCCAGGTTCCTCTTAAAGAGGGCTAGTGAGGAACTCTGCTTGACATGGAGACGGAGTCTATTCCACAGATGGGCGAGTCTTTGGGACACAAATCTATCCCGCCAACAAATTATATTAATGCCATGGACTAGGTTGATGCCTTGCATGCGGGTTCTGTGAGTGGAGTTTGACTTACGGATATGTAGCAACCCTATAAAGGTTGGGTCTGAGACGGCCTTGTATGCCAGACACAGTAGTCTGTATGAGACTGAGTGGAGGAACAGGGCTTTTAGCCTATCTGTATAGGATAGCTGTTTGAGACGCTGGATTTTCCTGGCCAGGAACCTCTGTGGTCTCTCCAGCTGCTGTGTGTACTTGGCAAGGTACATGCTGAAGGGGGCACTGTACTCGATAATTGGTCTGATAAGGGAGGAGTACAGGGATGTTATGACCTCTTTGTTCCTGTATGAAATACCCTTACTTATGAGGTGGGCCATATAGAAAGCCTTCCTTACAACAGAGGCAATGTGGTGGTCAAAAGTCAGGTTGCTATCAACCTGGGTGCCCAAGTCCCTCACAACTGACTGTGTGCTTAGTATGTTGTTATTAGTGTGATAATTACTGGGGATGACATTTTCCCCAAAGGGGATAATGATGCATTTCTTGGCATTTAGTTTGAGGCCCTGCTTCTGGCACCAGTCATTAGTTTGAGTAAGGCCTTCTTGGAGGATGTTCACATCACTTGGGGAATTTAAGACAGTGCCCAGCTTGCAGTCATTTGCAATCTTGGTCAGCCACAGACCACTGGTTTTAGTTTGAACCTCAGGAATGTATATCCCAACAGTGGAGGCCCCAAGACTGATCATTGGGGTGCACTGCTCATTACTAGAGGTGTCTTCCCCTATTTTGGCTGAATGGGTTCTATCAGTGAGCCAGTTAGCTACCCATCTGGTAACATATAGGGTGATGCCTAGCTGAGAGAGTTTATCTATTATGCCAGAGTGGGGAATAGTATCAAAGACTTTGGCTAGGTGGCTTTGGTGACTGTTTTGAAGAAGTCAACCAAGTTTAACAGGCATGATCTCCCTTTGATAAAACCAAACTGTGTGGGGTTAAGCATTTGGAGGTTGCCAATGTCCTTGTTTATAAGGTCCATGATAATGGGTTCCATGGCCTTGCAGATCAGGCTAGTTAGGCTGATGGGCCTTATGTTCCTGGGTCGGTGGAAGCTCCACCTTTGTGTAGAAGGTTGATAGTGGCTGTCCTCCATTCAGCTGGGGTGAAGCCGGTGCTCGGGCTTTAGTTGTATAGGGTGCCTAATGGAGCTGACAGCTCTTACCTGAGTTTATGTAGAATGCAGCCAGGGATGTAGTCAGGTCCCATGGAGGCTGTATTTTTTGTATTTGAGAGGGCATTAAAGACTTGTTCCCTGGTAATGAGGGGAGGGAGGCAGGTGCTGGGTCTATCCTGGTTTACTAATATGGGAACAGGAGGGTGAAGTTTTCACTGAACCTGTCTGCCAGCAGGTTGGCTATATCTATGGCATTTGTGTATGTGGTGTTCTTGAACACCAATTCAGAGCAGATTTGGGTGTTACCTTTGAGACTGCGGACGTATGTGAAGAAGGCCTTGTGATTGTCCTTAGTGGATGTGTCCAATTTGGCCTCAAAGTTATCCTTAGAGAATTTCATCAGTGAACTTATTTGCTTGTTCAGACAAAGGAGAGATTGCTTCCAACTTGGCACCTGCTTCTTCTTGGTCTTGGACAGCAATTTTTTCCTTTTATTATAGAGTTTGTTTATTGCTGCTGTCCACCAGACAGGTTTACTCTTTCTTGAGGAAGATGATTTGGCTCTATCAGGTATTGCTGAGTCCATGCAGCTATGTATGTGCTCATATAGTGTTTTGGTGTAGGCTTTAACATTAGTACTAGTTCCAACTGAAGGGAATGGTGGCTGTGAAGCTGCTTATATCTGCTCTCAGGAGGTAGTAATCAGTTTTGAAAAGTTTTCTTATTTGACCATGGCAAGGGGGGATCAGGGGCGATGGTGACTTTGAAAATGATTGCTTTATGGTCGGATCTTACCAAAGAGGATGACAATGTAGGGGTGCTAAAGTGGCTACTCATGTTGGTTAGTATGAGGTCCAGGACATTTTCACCTATCGTGTGG
The DNA here is from genome assembly GCF_019279795.1 of Protopterus annectens. NCBI lineage: Eukaryota > Metazoa > Chordata > Ceratodontiformes > Protopteridae > Protopterus > Protopterus annectens. Next base: position 913,532,038 of record NC_056743.1, on the reverse strand, counting down.
ATGTCTCAACCAGCTGAATCAATGCATTGCCATTGCCAAAGTGAAGGAATCTCTGGGCATTCATGTTTCGGCTAGAATAGCTCTTCCACTCTATGGTTGGGTAGTTAAAGTTGCCCAAGATCAGGGTAGAGGGTTGTAGCTTGAAGGATTGAAGTAAGTCCAGATAAGTGGAGTGGGTGTCCTGAGTCATGGTTGGGGGTCTGTAGCTAGGTATGACATGAATAGGTGTTTTCTCAACAGTTAACCGCACCCGGAGTGTCTCCTTTATGTCATACTGTTTGTCCAGCCTGGAGGTGTGTTTAAACTCCAATTTAATTTTATCCCACTCCATAGCTACATTTTCAACAGAAATTTCTGTCTTGCCTAATAACTCCCAAATAATTTCCACTACCCATTCCTTAAATTCCTCTCTTTTCAACAGATAGGTGTGAAAGCACCAATGTCTCATTTTTATTTCAGTACCCTGCATTGTTATTTTAGTTAATACTGGAACATGATCTGAGATAGCTACTGGATGCATATCCAAACTTTCAATTAAATGCACATGTTCCTGTAAAATATAAGTTCTGTCTAGTCTAGCCCAGTTTTTGTATCTTGGGGAATAATATGTAAATTCACTCTGAACTCTTACTACTGAATTCACATCTCCCAAGCCAAATATATTCATACATTTCTTCAAAAATCTACCCTCATTTGTTATATTTCCCCTTCTGTGCCCCCAGACACATCTTCCCTGCTGCAAATCTAATTCCAGTCCCCACCAAATAAGTAATATTCCCTGCTGGAAACTGATTATTTCCCCCAGAAATTTCTCAGGCCCCATTATAGCAGTTTTAGGTGGAATATAAATACATGCCAGTGTAATTCTCCTCCTTTGCCAGTAGCCCCTTAGTACTACAAATCTAACATTAACTTTTTTATCCTCTTCTATCAAGATTGGAGCTCCCCGTGCAATTAATATAAATACTTCTCTTTTCCTTTGTCCCAGGTATTCCGCTGAATAACTGTCCTGAAAACCTTTCTTTATCAAATTCACATGTTCAGTTCTTACCAAATGTGTCTCCTGTAGCATAGCTATTTGCATTCTACATTTTAATAGAGTTCACTACTCTTTCTTTTTTGTATATATCTGTGCGACCATTAACATTTAAAGATAATATCAAAAGGCTCAATATGTTAAAAAGTTATTATTCCCACCTTTTATTTGTAACAATTTTTTGTTAAGTATCCAGTTCCAGCTTTTGTGTCACGCACACACTAATGTTTGGCAGGTTGACCTTTTATACAGTTGATTCTTGTCATATCCATTTGAGACTAGGTCGCATCTTAAAAAAATGTTTTGTTTTATTGAAAGCCCTAAAACAAAAAAGAAAAAAAACAAACACACCCCCAACTCTATTAACTCAATATTAACATACAAGATTACTTACATCTTCAAATACTAAAGTTTTATCTTCCTTATAGGAAAGATTGTCCCAAAATGATAGCCACACTTACAGAATTGGGTTAACCTAAAAGGAAGGTTATCCATGCTAAGATGCATGGTACGGGTTAACCTAAAAGGAAGATTATCCATGCTAAGATGCATGGTACAGCCTGTGCTTCTGCTAAGTGCTGTCTGGTTTTGTCTTATCTTTATTCTCTCCCAAATGACAGAACACTTGAATGCTTTCAGAAAACATTATCGCCTAGCCACTGAAAAATAGCTTTTAAAAGAAAGAACTATACAGTTGCTCTTTATCATACATGAGAACCAGATACAGGGGTCTTTCTACAAGTATTTATTTATTTATTTGCTAGAGAATAGCTTTATTATATTCAATGTTCTTTTTTACTTATTTACTTTCTCTTAAAACACGTTACTAGATAAAGCCAAGAGCCTCAATCCAGTCATTCCCCAGCTCTTTTGAACAGACTTTTCTTTTTTTTTACATTGCAGTGCCTACAACTATTAAAACTAAACAAGGAAAAAAGAGAAAGAAGGAAAAAACAGGGGCACCTATTTACTTTAGTATCCCCATTACGCTTGAAATTAACTGAGAACACTTTACTTTATAACATGCAGATATCATGCACTATACAAATAATAGAAGTTATGTTCTTACCATAACGTTCCATGTTAGTTGTCTTCTTCTCGCCTTCTTCTTGCTGGATGGGTTCGGAGCCGACCTCGGCTCCGACTCGTCCACTCTAAAGCTCGAGAGTTGGTTCCACCGGCTCGAGGCTCCCCTTATATCCCACAATGCTAGGCGAGAGTTACCTCAGATCTCGTTTGTAAGCTAACCCCAGCTTATAACAGAAACAGTATAACTGTAAAAAACAGAATCCACCTCTAACAACAGGAAGAAGAAGGGAGACCTACATCCTGAAACAAGAAATATGCCTAATAGCATATAGCTAAGAAAGAGGTGGTAGAAAGAGAGGTCACGATCACAACTCCTCTAGGTCTGTCCAGGCCAGGGGAAGGAGGGTGGGGCAAGAAGAAGCGAGAAGAAGACAACTAACATGGAACGTTATGGTAAGAACATAACTTCTATATGTTAAGTTGTCTATCTCGCCTTCATTCTTGCTGGATGGGACCGCGTCCTAGCACCTTGTCCCGGGTGGCCTAACGGAACAGACTCCTGAGAACAGTGGAACCAAAATTAGCTCTATGCCTAGAAGCTAAATCCAACTTATAATGGGAAATAAAAGTGTGAGGGGTAGCCCAAGTAGCCGCTGCACAAATGGTGTCAATAGGCAGTCTGTCTTGGAAGGCTAGAGAAGTAGCCAAAGCTCTGGTGGAATGGGCTTTAGGCTTATTAGGCAGTTTTTGGTGTCTAATCTCATAAACAAGGGTAATCAGAGATGTTAGCCATCTGGATAAAGATACCTTTGAAACTGGAAGTCCCTTTCTGCTTTCCGCATAGGAGACAAACAGCTGATCAGATTTTCTGAATTGTTTCGTCCTGTCCAAGCAGTACCTTAATTGACGATGAACATCCAGACAGTGTAATTTTTGTTCAGACCTATTTGAATACTCCGGGAAAAAGACAGGGAGGTCAATGCATTGGTTTAGATTTGATGTTGAAACCACCTTAGGCAAAAGGACGGGTTAGTTCGTAAGGAAACTCTGTCCTTATGGAACACAAGGTAAGGAGAACGACAACTGAGTGCTTGAAGTTCTGAAATTCTTCTAGCTGATGTGATAGCCACCAGAAAGAGAGTTTTCCATGATAATAACTTTAAGGAACATGAAGCTGCAGGTTCGAAGGGGAAAGAATCAAAGAAGCAAGAACTAAATTTAGGTCCCAAGGAGAAGGAGGATTTCTTACAGGAGGTCTGAGAAGAAAAACTCCTTTCAAAAAGGCTTTGCAGAGTTTGTGGGACATTAGGGCGGATTCAGAAATACCCACATGGAAATTAGAAATAGCTGCCAATTGAACCTTAAGAGTAGATGGAGATGAACCTGCATGGAAGAGTTCAGCAAGAAAATCAAGGACTAGTTGGATGGAAGCGGTGAAAGGATCTATGTCCTTTCCTTGTGCCCAATATGAAAAGCGTTTCCACTTACTCAAATAAATCTTTCGAGTGGAAGATTTATGGGAAGCTATCAAAATATCTCTAACAGAGTGAGATAATTGAGGAAGCCTGGCTACGGTTGGAAGTGGAGGAACCAAGCAGTGAGGTTCAGAGAGGGAGGGAGCGATGAAACTGACCCGACTGATGGATCAAAAGATCTGGAACTAGGTCCAGATTCCACGGTCGCTCAAAAGAAATCGATGCAGAAAGGGGAACCACACTTGTCGAGGCCAGTAAGGAGCAATGAGGATCAATGAGGCCTTCTGAGCGATAGCTTTCTGTATTACTTGAGAGATCAGTGGGAAAGGAGGAAATGCATACAGAAGTCCCCGGGGCCAAACTTGGACTAGCGTCCCTGCTGGGTTGGCCTGGTAAAGGGAATAGAGTGAAGTATTCTCTGCACTTGCTGTTTTGGGGAGCAGCAACAAGACCGCAGCAAGGCTGACCCCACTTGAGAAAAATCTCTCTCACTACAGAGTCTTTCACAGACCACTCGTGAGGCATGAGAATAGCTCTGCTCAACTTGTCCGCAATGTGATTGGACTTCCGGGATGTGCGTTGCTATCAGAAAACGCTGAGAAGAAATCGCCCATTGCCACAGTCTGAGTGCTTCTCGACACAGGGGTATGATCTGGTTCCGCCTTGTTTGTTGATGTACCACACTACAGACATATTGTCTGTCTGGATTGCAATCGTTCCCAAGGGAAGAGAGTGTTGAAGGGCTTGCAACGCTAAAAGCACTGCTCTCATCTCCAGAACATTTATGTGCAAGTGGCATTCGTTTGGTTGCCAAGTGCCCTGGACTGTCCTGCCCTGATAATGCCCCCCCCACCCGATCAGGGAGGCATCCGTTGTCAGAGTAGCAACCGGAGGAGGTGGAACAAATGGTCTCCCCAACAGGAGCTGGGGAAGACATCCACCACATGAGATGCTTTTGCACGCTTGCGTGATCATAATGGTGTGAGACATTGGAAGTTCCTGGTATGACCATTGAGAAAAGAGCATCCACTGAAGGATCCGCATGTGGTATCTGGCCAATGGAAGGAGGGGTATGGCCGCTGCCATGATTCCCAACACCTTTAGAACTAACCTGGCTTTGGCTCTGTTGTTGTTGAGAAGTAGTGATACCAATTTTTGAATGTCTGATATCCTTTGGTTCGTTAGTGTTGCAGACATGTTTACAGTATCTAAATTTGCGCCTATGTAGGTAATAGTACGACAAGGCGACAAAACAGACTTTTCGCAATTTATTGAGATACCCAGTTTTTGACAGACGCGAAAAGTGTAATCTCTGGCCATCAGAAGGAGATGCTTGGTGGGAGCTGTGAGGAGCCAGTCGTCCAAATATGGAAACACCTGGAATCCTTGTCGTCTCAGGTGAGAAGCTACCACTGCCATGCATTTGGTAAACACCCTTGGGGCAGTGGTGAGACCAAAGGGCAGGGCCCTGAATTGAAAATGACTGGTTCCCAGCCTGAAGCGGAGGAATCTTCTGGAGCGTCTGTTCATTTTTATGTGATAGTACGCGTCCTGAAGGTCTATAGAGCACATCCAGTTTCCTTTTCCCAATAGGGGAAGAATGGATTGCAGCGTGACCATCCGAAATCTTGTTTTCTTGACCGATCTGTTCAAGATACTGAGATCCAAAATTGGTCTCCAGTCCCTGTTTTCTTTGGAACTAAAAAGAACCTTGAGTAGATTCCGGATCCTAGTTGGTCTGCTGGCACTGGCTGAATAGCTCTTTTGCAAGCAGTTTTGAAATTTCCAAAGCTGCTATATCCCTTTGAGCGGTGGGACATCTGGAAGGGATTTTTTGACTGATTTGGAAAAGCGAAGAAAGGGAATAGAATAACCTTCGAAATGATGGACTGTACCCATTTGTCTTGTGTCAAGGATAGCCAGGCTTCTGGGTACAGTGACAATCTTCCCCGACTGCCTCCGAAGATGGGCAGTCGGGCAACACCTCAGGGATGCTGAAAGGGCTTATCGGAGAACGTTCTCGATTGCCCTGGTTCTGCGGACCCCTCTGCCTCTAGGGCGGCGTCTACCATTGTTGTTCCCCTCTGCCTCTGGCGGGAACCGACTCTGTGCGTCAGGCGAAGTCCCTTGGGATTGTTTACGGAACCACATCTTTCCCCTTCTGGCCTTTGGGGTAAGGCCTAGAAGGAGTAGAAAACGGACTCCGGACGGCAGAAAGGGTCTTGCCATCAGTCTGGCACCTAGTCAGGGTTTCTTTCACTTGTGGACCAAAAAGAGATGTTCCATCAAAGGGAGTTCATGAAAGACGTCTTGAAAGGTTCCATAAAATTGCATAGCCGCATCCAGGCGTGCCTACGTAAGGCTACCCCTGTTCCTGCGGCTCTGCTCGCTCCATCGGCCGCATAAGAGAGGAGGCGCATGGAGGAGTTGGAAATAGAATTAAGGATAGCCAGCTGCGTGTTCATTTTCTCTTGAAACCCGCAGCTGTAGGTCCTTCAGCATTTCACTCGCTTCTTTGATCAAGTCCCTTTGAAGACGAGTGAAATGGCACAGGTAATTCAGCGAACGCATAGTAAATGTCGCTGAGGAGAACATCCGCTTCCCGCACCTATCCATGGACCTAGATTCCTTGTTAGGTGGATGGACAGGCACTGAAGGATCAGCCAGTTCCTTCTTTGTGGCGGCAGCTACCACCATAGCATCCACAGAGACTCCTTTTGATAAAAATTCCTTGTCTGATGGAGCTGTGATGAATTTGGAGGGTCTCCTGGGAGTGGGGTCCACTGAATCAGGAGCCGTCCATGCCTTTTAGCAACCACCTGCATGAGGGGGTCGAAGGGAGGGGACACCCAGGAGGTGGAAGGACGAGAGCCAAACGCCTCAAGATACACAGATTCGTCCTCCGAAGGGTTGAGGGCTGGCCAATTTCCCCTCTGTTTAAGGATCTCCAGAATGTCTGCAAATGAGACATCTTCAGAAGGGGAACGGGAGGAACCCACAGAATCATCCAGATCTGTGTCCGGCGTGATAGACTCAGGTGAGTCAATGTGCTTCCTCTTGCACTTCCTCTTCCGAGGGCTCTTCTGCCAAATCAGGAGAGGCCTCGGAAGAGGATGAAATCCCAAAGGGAGCACCTGAGGAGTTGGCTCGCTGCGGTCCGGGAGGAGGGAGTGAGACGATTTACTCTGAGGCAGCATAGAGGGAGGGGCTGACGGAGCCGACTGTGGAGTAGAGCCAGGCTCTAACACACTCCGCATGACCTCGAAAGCACCCCTGTCAGGCAGAGCCAGAGGTCCCGCTCCGAGGAGCTAAGGACCCCCTCGGCACCGACAGTGATGGCTCGAGGCCGATGTCGGAGCCGAACTCACCAGCGCCAAGCACCGAGAGGGAGAGGGGGTCGGACAAGGGTCCGATGCCACTCACCCCTCGAGCCGACGAGGGAAGTCCGGCGCCGAGATTCCTCCATGGAAGAAAACGGAGCCGACGACGGAGCCAAAGACAATTGTCTCGGCTCCGAGGTGACCACAGTCTCGGTTCCGACACGACCCGGCTCCGAACTCAAGAGAGTCGAAGGAGGAAAGAGTTGATGGACGGGGCAGGCACCGACTGATGAGTCGGGCTCTGAAGCATCTGGGCTAGTGCCTCAGACTTGAGTAGTCGACTCACCACCCTCTGAAGGTCATGATCGGACAGCCTCGATGACCTAGAGGAATGAGACCTTTGGCTCCGTTCAGACAGCAGGGGAGATTCTGGAGCCGAATGAACGGAGCCAAGAGAAGGTGACCTAGACCTCTTTCTGGTTGTCGGCTCAAGATCTTGTCGGAGCCGACACGGTACCTCGATAACCTCGGCTCCGGCCGAGCCGAGGAAGCCACAGAAACTGTGGACTGAGTCTTATCGGCTCCAGCCGGAGCCGATAAAGGCAAAGGTTGAACAACCTGAGGTCTCGGCTCAGAAGCCGGAGCCGAAGACCTCGATGCCTTGGAGGGCTTCCCTGTTGAGACAGACAGGGAATCCTCAGGCTTCAACAAGCCTCTCAGAATAAGCTTGTTTTTTCTTTCCTGCAGGACCCTGGGGCTGAAGCCATGGCAAACAGCACAGGAGTCCTGCAGGTGCAAAGGCCCCAGACAATAGACACAAGAAGTGTGAGCGTCTGTCAGAGACATTTTCTGACAGCACGCATCACACTTCTTGAATCCGGAGACCTTTGCTTCTTTTGACATAGCCTAACTGGTGAACACAAACACACACTCAAACACACCAGTTATACCCTGTCAGAATAATAACTTTAGTAAAATTACTAAAAAAAAAAAAAAAAAGTACAATAAACAGTAGTTAAACTACACAAACACTCCCTAGGGAAGGGAAGGCCTAAGGCCCAAGGGAAGAACTAAAAGTTCTTTTAAACAAAAACGGGAAAAAAATTAGGTCGGGGATAAAGTTCAATGAACTACACTAATTTGAGGATAATTAAACTAAAAAAGGGGTAAAAAGAGTAACTTTTAATAGAAAAAGCTTAAACTCACCAGGAACCGGTAGAACAACCAACCTCGAAGCTGTAGCGGCAAACGAGATCTGAGGTAACTCTCGCCTAGCATTGTGGGATATAAGGGGAGCCTCGAGCCGGTGGAACCAACTCTCGAGCTTTAGAGTGGCCGAGTCGGAGCCGAGGTCGGCTCCGAACCCATCCAGCAAGAATGAAGGCGAGATAGACAACTTAACATTTACTGTTAAGAGAAAAAGTTTGTTTTACTTACAATTAACTCTTTCCTTCCTCTTTCCCTATTCTAGTTGTTCCTTGAAACATTAATGATGTTAAGTAGGGCATATGCTTTACAGTCCCCTACAAGTCTAACAAAGTTAAAAAGTTCAATACTTCCAGATTTTCTTGTTCTGTCATGTTTCACAAATATAATTAATACTTTGTAATCCCACATTTATTTGTAAATATCTGAGTTGCTGTTTTTATTTCTGTTTATCTCCATCTCCCAAATTCAGTCTCTACTTCCTTTCCAACATACTCTCAGTTCTTCTAGTCCACTGTTCTGCTTTTTTTCTGTCTCTCAAGCATTTTCAGATGAAAGAGTGGAAAGGATTTACTGGCACAGTCTCTCTGTGGTCTTTATTACCAGAAGAACAAGAAGCAGAATATCCTTCTGTTTCACAGCTTACTTTTTGTTGGACAAACTTTTGTATTTTCTCCTTAGCATGTTCTGCATCAAAAAATGATTTTATACCTCTAGGAAAGTATATTCTGAAGATAGATGGCTACATCAGTTTGAATCTCACACCTGCTTCTTGACATTCCTTGATTAGTAGAATAAATGCACTTCTCTTCTGCAAGGGGTACAGTGAGTAATCATTTTCCACAAACACTCTACTGTCTCCCACTTTTAGTACTTTGTACTTCTGCAACAGTTTTGTGAGAATCAACTCCTTCTGCTGGTAGGATTACATCTTTACTATTAAAGGTCTGGGTTGCTTTCTCAAGGCCAGATTTGGAGAATACACATGATGTGCCCTTTCAATTAACAACTCTGCTGTGGAATGTCATTCCAGTTGCTTATTTCTGCTTTCATAACATTAATACAGTCTGTTCTTTCCAGCTTCTCTAGTACAGCAGAAAATCACACATTTTCCCTGCGTGTTCTGTCCTCTAATTCTATTATTTTTTTAAACATCTCTTCTTGAGAAGTCTCATATTCAGCCACATTTCAACCTCTGATTTTTGCAGTTTTATTACCTCATCTGAATATCTGTTTAAAGCTTCTTCCATTTTATCCAGCCTTTTGTTATTTGAGCAGATATACTCCATCAGTGTTTCATTTATTTTAATCAGCACTGACTACATTTGACTTATTTTTTTCCTCTAGGTTACTGGAATTTATGTCTTACACCAAAGTTGGAGCTGACACTGCCTTTTGCTGAACAGCTGTAGAATTCTCTCCAGTCAGTGTTTTATCCTCACCTTTTGTTGTTGAGTTTCTTTCAGGTTCTCTGAGTTTCTTGTTTGCGGGCATCCAGGCAATGCACTTACTAGCCAGTTACTGGAATTTACCCAGAAAATGAGTTCACTGGCTCTCTTTTCTGAGTTTCTGTTTTCACACTGAAGCCATCCTGGAAGTCCCCAAGTTGCAGGCTTTCTTGACTCCATTAGGACCTGATGCATGTTCTCAAAAAACAGGTGCCTAAAAGAAATTAGGACCCTATCATCCAAGTAGTCAGTTGAAGATGACTGAAGTCAGGGTGTATCGAGCACCCGTCTTCTTGTGTGAGTAGATACATTCTGTGAGGAAGCCTGTGGCAATTGCCCCTGGCCATTTCCAAAAGAAGGGAGAACTATGGTTGCATTACAATGATCTCGAGTGATTCCTTCCAAATCTTCAGAAGTAACCTGGATATTAGAGCAAAGGGAGGCATTCCTGTCTAAAGAAAAGAAAAAGCATCTGTCTTCCAGGCCTTCTTGTATGGAATCCGTGAATCTGTTTGACAGTTGATTGTTCAGAGATGAGTCAAGGAAGTCTACTTGAGAAACTCTCCACAGGTGGATCAAATATTGGAAGACTCATTGAACAAGTTTCCATTCATAAGGGTCCACCTTGCCCCTGTCAACTTATCTGCTATACAATTTTGCTGCGATGGAATATAGGATGCTTATAAGGTGAGATTGTGCTGTGAACCTATATTCCAAGCTATCATGGCTAGTCAACAAAAGGGGTGTGACCTGGTTTCCCCTTACTTAGTGATATATTACATGACTGTGGTATTGTTTGTAACAACTTGAAGAGGTAACAGGACCAAAGATGGTTCAGAGAGTTCAATGCCTTGATCATGGTAAGCATTGCCTTGATATTTATGTTCTGGTATCTGTCCTTGGTGTCCCACAACCCCTGCACTTTCAACACTCCTGAAACCGCTCCTCAGGCAAAGTCCAAAGCATCTGTGGTGACTGACTGCTTTGTAACAGGGATGGAGAAGGGGTGACCTGGATTTAAGGATACAGACCTAGATTTAAGGATATCTCTAGTCTCCACCAAATGATTTCTCTTCTGACAAATCCCAGCACTGGGATTTGAAAAGATAAACGGTGTTGATGTTGGGACCAAAGAGATTTCAGAAACCACTGTATCTTTGTCATGTGGAATCTCGCCAGGGATATCGTGAGAATCATAGATGCAATGAGACCCAGATTTCTGAGGTATTCTCTCACAGTGACCAAAGCCTGAGTGGAAAACCTTAGAAATAGACAGATAAAGATGTTAGCAGCAGTGTGTTCAACTAAGGCTGTAGGTGCTGGGCCAGATTTGGGAATAGTGCATATGAATTTGAAAGACTGAGGAATTGTATACATCCTGCCTTTTTAAGGGGCAACTGGCTGACTAACAGGAAATTTGCAGGCAGTAACACACACACACACACACACACACACACACACACACACACACACACACACACACACACGCATGCACATCCTCTAAAGCTGACAGAACTGGAGGAATGGGTGTAGGTTCTGGAAAATCCTTCTGTAACAACTCATAGTATTTTTTGAGGGACTGAAAGACCTCAGTGTTCTCTCATTGAAAACAATGGCACATTCTAGCAATAGTCTCAGAGAAAAATAAAACCACCACAGGAAGAATCAGAAACCTCAGCTCTCCTGAGTCTCAGAAATCCTAGGAAAACACCCCAAATCTGTCCCTGTATCTTCCTGTTCAGATTCAGATTCTTGAATCTCTTTAGGAAAAGAAGAACCTTTTTCCTCTTTCTTTTACCAGAAGCTACTTTACAAGAAGGATCAGCAGCCTGGATTACTCCTTAACCAGAAACAGTAAACTAGTCCTGTCTAAAGAAGTTTGATGAGGAGTAGATACATGCTTAGTTTTCTGGGGGGGTTTTGACAGGAAAAATGGGTCTGACCATGTTACTAATGGCAGCAGCTGCTTCCCCAAGGACAGCCTCAGCATTCTGGCACAACAGGGAAATCTTAATCTTTCCTGTTCTCTCCCAGGTCTATCCCTTGCCCACTGTGGGGACTCCAGGAACTGCAGAGGCCGTGGCTAACTCCTGGTTTATAGTGGCTGCAGGTGCTACACCAGAGGGATTTGCAGTAAAAAATGAGTGGTCTAAGGTACAACAAATGGCCATAACCGAGTCAATCACCTGTGGCTGAGACAAATTGCTAGTCTGCTGTGGTAGTAATGGCTGTTTACTTAAGTTTTTCTTTCTTTTTTTTTTTTTTTTTGGCTGGAAGAAGTATGACCATGAGACCGGTAGTCTGTTCCATGGTCAAGCTGAAAATGGTGCTTCTTTCCTGTAGGAAGACAAACTGCAACCGCTGGTAAAACGACCAGTCTACAAAAGCTACTTTTATATACACAGGAAAAAAAAAACAGTAAAAAGTACTTTCAAACACTATGCCAGCCCCACCAATGAAAAATTAACACAATTTCTCTACAGAAAATATGTTTTCAGTTAGTTGACACTGCTTTTAAACTGACAGAAAAAAAAATGAGTGTTCCTTTTAAAAGTATGTTACAATATAGAAACAGTCCATTAAAACACAACACTCCTAGCTTTAAAATAACTTTCCTAAAGAGAAAAGTACAAAAAAAAATCAATAAATTTAAGAAAATATAAGTTTTTCTCCTCAAAGAGAACTTATCTGCCCAGCAAAGGAAAGCACAAGCCAACCATCGATCCTCAAAAGCCTCAGTGGAGCATACTCTTTGGTGGCAGTAAAGCTCTGAAGGGCTTAGCACCCAAACATATCCTTTAGTCAGCTCCTCGAGCTGCTTGATAATTTGGGCATGTGGAAGGTATCCTCAAGATTTGGAAGCTGGCTGACCATTATATCCTTTTCAGCATATAACCCAAGTAGCTAAGACTACTGCAGCAGTGATCAGTATGATGAACATCAACTTTGAATCAGATGTCTGTAGAAATACAAGGCATAGGATCTACTGTGGAATCCCATACAAGTGGACAATGTCTTGGAAGACCTGGTTGCAGCATCCATTTATGACGGTCTATCTTGGATCTGCTCAAGGTGTCTGCTATATTATTCTGCTCTGACAGAATGTATGTAGCCTAAATAATATATATTTTTGCTGAGTTGCTAATTCCCAGGCAATCATGGCAAGTTTGCACAGGGGTTAAGACTTTGTGCCCACCTGTTAGTCTTGATTCTGGAATACCTGACTGGCCCACCTTAGGAGGCCCTTCTTGATGAAATTGAGAACTACAATTTGAAAAGTTAAGGGATGAAGTTAATGGAACCAGACTGATTTAAGTTACCAGTGAATTTTTTTCATATGTAGTCTGACAAATGGTAGCATTAGGATTGAGAAAACCATGCAGCCCAGAATTCTGAGGAACTTTCTTGCTGATGGCATATTTTTGGAAGTCATATTCAAAACAAAGAGTCTGAAAGGAAGATACTGTCTGAAAGTACGTAAACAGTGGATAGAGAGGCGACACCGTAGAAGCACTAATCTGTGAGAGAAGTTTAAAGAGGACTTTTTCCAATTTAGTTTGAACCCCAGGCTACTATAAAGATAAACAGTGAACTAAAGAGCTTTTAAGGTGCCTTCTATGAAAGGGCTGAGGTGAGGATATTGTTCAAATATGGAAAATATGGATGTCCTGAAATCTGCAAAAGGTTATAACTTGGACGAAGCACTTTGTGAAAACTTCTGGAGGAGGTGGAAAGACCCAAAGGCAAAGATGTCAGCTGAAAGTGCAATCCGAAGGCAAACAATCATAAATAATACATGTGCATTCTGTGAATTAGGATGTCCAGTTAGGCATCTTTTAAATCTAGGGTGGCTAGGAAAGCTATGAAAAACAGAAGGGAAAAAGAATATGAAAAGTAAGCATTGTGAATGTTGATACTAAAAGGAAGGTGTTTAGTTTTGAAAGGTCCAAAACTGGTCTCCAAGTGTCTTCCTTTCTGGAAACCAGGAACATTCTTGAATAACATTGTTTGCCTCTTTCAGAAAGAGACACACTCATTTTATTAAACCCAGCAAGAGCATCTCAGTATTTCAGGAAACAGATGCATTCTTTTTTTTTTTTGGAGGAGGTGCCCCTGACTGAGGAGGAAGTAATGTCCTTTGAAGCCAGAAACCACCCTTGATTCCTTTTAGAACCCAACCATGAGTTATCTTTTTCCACAACTGAAGGCAGCAGGAGACACTGCCCGCAATTTGGGAAGAATGTCTGGGGTGAGGAGGGGAGGGTGGCATAAGTAGTCTTTAAGCTTTTTTTTTTTTGAAAGCTAGGTCTATGGGATCCATCAAATTTCCTTTTTTGTGTTTCCCTCCTTAGATGGATTTTATTGATAGATTTAGGTATTCAAAAATTAAGATGGATGATTCCTTTGATATCTTGAGATAGGAGACACAAAGAGTTATTTTACTAGAGAAAACAGTTGTTTCATTCCTTCCATTAACTTTTCCATCTCATCCAGTTTTGTTAATACTTCAGCTGAAGAACTGCTAAACAAAAACTCTCGGTCAAGGACAGCGTTAAGAAGCTAAGCCATAACATCATCAGGGAAAATTTGTGCTCAAATCCATGCATTCCTGTGCATGACTGTTCCTGTGGCAGTTGTCTTGGACACAGCATGCATTACATCATAAGCTCATTCTACAGAATGCTTAGTGATATGAGAAGCAGAATTTAACATATCCAAGAAAGAAGATTTTGTGTCAGAGTTTGGTAAGGAAGTTAGAGTTTCCTATAGATTAGCAAAGACAGACAGAAGACACTTGGACAAGTCAGTCAAATAATTTATTTCTCTAAATGCCACGGTAAATGAAGGACACACCTTCTTACCAAATATGTCAAAGAAGTGACTATATTTGTTATTTGGAAATGTGCTGGAAGCAGAAAATGCCTTAGCAGATCTGTCACCATCAATAGAAATAATAGCTGGACTATTGTAGAAATATTTATGCAAATCAGGCAAATTGTAGAATCAAGGTCAGGCTGGGGGTTAGGAGTCAGAGAAAACAGAGGCAAAAGCAAAGACAACCTCCAAGGCACATAGAAAATGAGAACAGCTACTGGTTTAGGTGAATCCATACTCAATAATTTACAGTATCTTTTCTAACCTCCTTACCCTCCATTTAAAAATAAATCTTTCATTTTTGAGACAGTATCTCCAAATGAAATTTCTTCATTAGGGGAGTCTGAGGAATGTGTGTCTTCTATTTCAGACTCACAAGAGATAGGTCAGGATAGCTGTGAGGTGTAATCTAGACCCTCAACATTAGATTCAGAGAGACCCCTTACATATGAAGAAGAGGAGGATCTCTTTTTTCTTTCTCTTAACTGGAGTAGAAACTAGAAAAGAGGGTTGAAAAGATTGCCGTAAATAGGCCTTGAGCAAGCAAAGCTATACAGTCCTCTTGAGAAGGTTTCTGCATAGAAGGGTGGAAGGAAGAGACCAGTGTTTTATCTTTTGAGTCCTCTTTTGTAGAAGTCTCCAGCCTTAAAATTGCAGAGCTATCATCCAATGGATGGACTCCATTTGGTATTTGGCAATATCCTCCATCACCAAAACTTCGTCAATACTTCCCTCACCTTTAGATGTTATAATTCTAGCTTCTCCCCTCTCAACATTAGTCTGGCATATGGCCTTCCAGGAAGTTTTTAATTCCTGGGCTTTAGCAGCCTCCTGAGGTGGTCGTATCAGAGGTACCAACAGAACTGGACTGATAATCAAAAGACTGAGAAAGCTCCTTAGCAGATACATCAGACTCAGACTGCAGTAAAGAGAGTGGAGTCCAATATTACTCAGAATCCTCTTTATTGATTTTTGATTCTTCTTCTGAGGAGGAGGAAGGAAGGTTCACTGCAGCAAAGTCTGTCAACTACAGTCTCTAGTGTCAAGTCTTTCATATGCCTATTTTCAACAAACATTTTCGATGATTTTTGCCTGCTTCTTAAATTTTTAGGAGTAAACAAGTGGCAAACATAACAGGAAGTAGTATTTTCTTGATCCCTTAAACAAAAAACACAAGAGAAATGGAAACCCTTATAGGGAATCTGTCTACAACATGGATAGCTAACCATCCTAACAGACGTAACAATTTTTAGGAAAACAGTTCTGAAAAAGGAAGGTTCCCCATCGGGGTTACTTATTTGCTCAAACTGTACCTGAAGCCAACCACTGACTCTAACAACACTGAGCTGATAAGAAGTCTGGCTGAGCATACATATAGCGAGAAAATTCTGAGATTTTTCATGCCTGTATGTCCCTCTTATACCACCACATAATGCTCTTGTGCTAACAGTGGATGTGTGAGGAAGGAGGTCAAAGCATTGCAGACTGGCTGGACTTCTGATCCTTGGCAGGATACCACTCATACAGTTACATCTATTGCCACAGTGATCTAATGAAGAACATACTACCATGTTCTTTTACTATGTTACTATGTTTTCTAGTACTATGTTACTTTTCATAAACTCATATAACCTCTTGAAAGCTCAAAGTATGGGCAGACTGATGGCAACTAGACTTTAATGCAACTAAGTGGTGAGCAAGGCTCTAAGGAGGTGGGGGTCACAGAAATGAGAAGCCAAGGGAAGAGGTAAATGCTTAGCACTAAAAGCAATGTTGTCTTCTTTCGGCTTTTCCCGGTTAGGGGTCGCCACAGTGGAACTCCGGTCCGCTAATGATTGGCAGTAGATTTTTACGTGCTGGCTTGCTGGGCCTAACGCACAACCTTCAATGAAGGTATGCCCATTCACGCATGTCGACACACAGAAGATGCTCTAACTGAGAATCGAACATGCAACGTCTAACTGTGAGGCGATAAGCAAAGCAAAACAGGATGATAATATGTACAACCACAGGTACGAATTCAAAACCGGTAAAAATTATCTCACTGTAATACAAAGCCCTGGTGATGATGCAGTTCAGATGGAAGGCTAATGTGTATACTGCAGGAGTACACAAACAGCTCATGGGGAAGGAGGATGTGGAACTGAGGAAGGGCAAGGGCTCTGAAGGAGATATGAATGGTAGAAAGAGTGGGAACAGATTCAAAATATAACTGATGATGTATTCTTCAATCAGAAAGGTGGGTGTATTAGGACTGGGGGAAGCCAGCAAGGTCATGTGGAAGGTATGACACAGCTGTGTAAGGGCCATTTGTCACAATGCCAATAAGCTAAACATGACAAAGCACATTTCTCCTTCTATTGGTAGTTTTGTAAGTTTATATGTTCATGTTTGTAAGCCATCTATCCTTCATAATTGGTTTCTTCTCTTTTGTGGTCCTTCTTACGCTCTAAGGATTCAACAAAGAAATCAGCCCATTATCACTTAGTTACAACACATATGAGAGGTGTATGTATACACATTTCTGTAACTGGCTAGCAGCCCACAATAAAGTATGTGTGTGTCCTAAGTAAAAGTCCTTCAAGGCAGAAAGTTGAACTCCTCTACTGTAGTGCTACCACTCTACACTGACATAGGTGTCGGCAAAGTAGAATGACTTCAGTAAACATCAGCTGCTCTCGATAATATTTAAGCCCTACCACTCTGCTTCTCCTCACTGCCCGCTGATAAAACACTATGATTCATGAGTGAATCTCCCCAACATTGTCTTTTTCACATGAATGGAAAAGAAACATTAATAATGGTATAAGAGATTACTACTGCCATACACTAATTTCTTCCTAAAGAAGAACACTTCGAGAAGGAAATTAATTTAAACTCTACCAGTTGAATGTGATTTATTGCATGAAAACATCTGTCACAGAAAAATGCTCTTTGTTAATTTAATAGTTTGGTAGTTTGTACATTTTGTGCTTGTCCATTTGACAAGATGACTGTGTAACACAAGATATACAAAATAAAAGTCTTACTGTACGTAACATCCTGCATTCTTCTGATGCACTTTAAATACATTTTTGGTAAACTGAAAAAGAAAGACGTTTTACAACTAAGGTTTTTAGATTATGCTGATTGACCAATTACAAGGAAGCTCTAGCAACGGATGAACCTTTCCATTTAAGACTTACAGATATCTCTGAAGCAGTGTGAATCAGCCAATCTAGAAAAAGGACACAGGGTGAGTCAGAATCTATAGGACCTGCTTGTTGTGTCTTTTTTAGGTCTTTCACTACACAGTTTCCATGGAAACAAATACCTTATAACTACGTGAGCCTAGTATAAGTCTACTCTTCACCACCAAATGTTTTAACTATCTGCGTACTTGAATATAGCGACAATCTAATCTTTAAAGTCTTTGAAAGTAAAATCTGTCTGCTACACAGATTTTTTTCACTTTACAATAAAAGTTGTCATCATAGAAAATATGTTTGGCATTACATGAATTAAATAGTTCACCGGAAGCTGATTATTTCCCAGTGGGTTTGCAAATTTGTTTTTGTTCATGAGACAGGATAAATGGTTGCATTAACAGGAGCTCTGAGTGTATTTTTTTTGTCTTGTGAAAAAATATACAAAAGAGAAGAAACTTGGGATGATAATTACTTTAGGAGATACACTCATTCTAGCCTTTTATTTTCTTCAGTATCTACCAATTAGTGTAAGGCATACCTCTGGCAGTGTTCTACAGACCTCTTACTTATATTGTCTGCCTTCTATAGACTCCAAATGTAGACTGGCCACAACAACCTATCTCCCTTTTTTCTTTTATTGAAGTCAAAAACTCTGTTTTTATGAGTTAAAAAATTCTGTTATTATGAGTTTGCATTTTATGAAGGCACAAATTAGAACAGATGGACTTCTGATTCAGTATAAGATGTACCACACTAATACAAAGGTCTAGGACTAGCCCTGCCACATATTGCCAAAACACATTTCCTTGTATGTGTTAGCATATAAATTATCTATTCCAGTTTTTTTTGCTAGCTCCAATGTAGCTCACTTGCCCCATTATGTCTATACTTGCACCTGTGCAACACCAGCCCACTTTCCTCCAGAACTCCTCTGTTGTGATGCAGTCCACTACATCACCTGGAAATACATTCCAAGGGCTGACTGCCTTCTCCATGAAGAAATACTGTCTTATTTCAGAACTGTACTTTTGTCCCTTTAATCACCCATTAAAACTAGGCTTTTACTCATCCTTCCTTAATTTCATATGATCTCACACTTCTCTTTCTGTGTCTGACAAAATACTACCAATGTCTTTTCCAAGAACATCTACAGATTGCCTAAGATCTGCAGCAGTATATCCAACTAGTCTAACCCATCATGCTGAAATAACCTTCTCTTAACCTTTTTCTGCATCCATTCCACCCTCCTGGTATATCTATTCAAGTAAGGCCTTCATATATATACATATGGAATTCTGAATAAGGTCTGCTCAGTCTGTCATATAGTGGTGGCATCACCTTCTGAAGAGTAAATTCCTCTTGCAGTGCAGTCCAGAAGTCTGCTTTAATGACCGTCCTGCCACATAAGCAGGAGTGGTTATTCTTTAGTGTGACAGTAACCATAGATGTTATCCTCTGTTTTAATAAGAACTCCTCCTCCCAAGTAGTAATTCCTCTCTAGGGTCCTCATCCATAAATGTGTAACTGATGAAATCACAGCTAAGTGAACGATATTTGACTGATCTGTACAGCATCATGCACAAAACTTAGAAAGATCACACCAAAATGGAAAACACCCCAAAAAAAATCACTTCTTACAGGGTTTGACAAACTTTGAGTTAGCATAATTAATGAAAGGAACAGCAAGAGATGAATATTTCTGCTGATGTTCAATTATTGTACTTTGGGTGGATGGGGTGCATGGTGTTGTGCCAATAAAGTTAGCAACATCTGTGCTATTGTTTGCAAGAATGTACATTTTCTGGGCTATGAACAATAATTATTTGCTCTTGTCATCAACCACAACATCAGTCTCAGATTCACTTGCAGCCAGACTAAGTTTATATTCCCAAACGGTAACTCATGTCCTCAATGAATTAATTGCATTAACCCTAAAACTATAAGCAACATTCTTTTCACCAGTGTACTCTATTATAAAGTATGGAATGTCAGCCATGGCACCTTTTCTGTACTTTTCTGTTCTTTACCTGATAGCCAACTTTCTGCCCAAGGAACAGCAAGAGATTAATATTTCTGCTGATGTTCAATTATTGTACTTTGGGTGGATGGGGTGCATGGTGTTGTGCCAATAAAGTTAGCAACATCTGTGCTATTGTTTGCAAGAATGTACATTTTCTGGGCTATGAACAATAATTATTTGCTCTTGTCATCAACCACAACATCAGTCTCAGATTCACCTGCAGCCAGACTAAGTTTATATTCCCAAACGGTAACTCATGTCCTCAATGAATTAATTGCATTAACTCTAAAACTATAAGCAACATTCTTTTCACCACTGTACTCTTATTATAAAGTATGGAATGTCAGCCATGGCACCTTTTCTGTACTTTTCTGTTCTTTACCTGATAGCCAACTTTCTGCCCAATTACTGTCCTTTTCCTACTCCCAGTCACTTGTTGCTAAGCATTCTCATGAAGCAAAGAATCTGAAATCTTGTTTAATTCTGCGTAGACTAGTTCATTAGAGCACTTATCAATTTATTTCAACTATAAGCAAACGTAATGGATCTAATTTATTAAGCAAGGCATGCTAATTCAGGTCTTTACAGTCCACTCTCTGCATGAAAAACATCAGGACTGCAGATGACTTTCTGCTAGCTTTCCTAGTATGGACTACAAATCCTTCAGTCTGTAGCTCCTGGTTCATTCCAGGAATCCCATTGTGTGTACAGCCCTTACGGGTTACTCTTTGAATTTCAGGCATTCAGACAATTGTCATGAAAAAATGAAGAGTTTAATGATATAAACTGACAGTTTACTAGCTAACTTCCTTAGTATAATGGGTGAGAAGTCCATCTAGTTCATACATTTTGACCCTTTAACAACAATAAAGCACTGCACACCTTCTCTTCAAAACGTTCTTGTCAGCACTCCCACCCTCACACCTAGACATATCTCTTATTTTTACCCACTCTCT
Organism: Protopterus annectens; assembly: GCF_019279795.1. Classification (NCBI taxonomy): domain Eukaryota; kingdom Metazoa; phylum Chordata; order Ceratodontiformes; family Protopteridae; genus Protopterus; species Protopterus annectens. The sequence goes on along the minus strand of NC_056743.1, from coordinate 913,511,485 downwards.
ATTTTTGTTTAAGAAGAATAAGCTAAGCATTGGTTCTTCTTCTGCATCTTCAAGTCCATATGCCCTTACTTAAAGTAGAACAATTTTAGGATTTTACATCTCCTTTTTTTACTAATACATTTGAAAAAGTTTTACCCTCTGTCATTTAAATATGTCCACTAGATCTTAGTTGGAGAGACAGGTACTACTGCTGTAAGTATTTATTCATTTGATAATAAAAAGACAAATCAAGATGACCCTCTGTCAACCACAACCTGGGCCATACAACACAGGAATACCTAACTGTAAGATCCATGATCACTGACATGACATTGCATACAAAATAATGCAATGAGAACAACAGTGTAAAACAACAACATTTATCCAACACAAGCAGATCAAAGTACAGAACTGCAATAAATAAAGAAGTTATGTACTCACCATAACGTTCCATGTTTGTTGTCCATCTCGTCCTTCATTCTTACTGGATGGGATCGGCCGAATACACTAGCACGAAGTCTCTAACTTGGCTCGTGGCAGAACAGGTATCCCATCATGCAGTGGTGTAATTCCCCAGATCTTGTTTTCTGCCAGTCATAACTATCTAAATTAATAATGTGACATCAGGTATAGAAATAACAAGAAAAATTCAAAGGAGCTCCTTTACTAAAGAAGACAAATCTCTCATCTAGGTCCTCTAGGAGTCCTTGGCTGGGGGAAGGTGGAAGGGTTGTAAGAATGAAGGGCGAGATGGACAACCAACATGGAACATTATGGTGAGTACATAACTGCTTTATGTTATGTTGTCCAATCTCGCCTTCATTCTTACTGGATGGGACAGCGTCCCTAGCACCATTTCCCAGAGTGGCTCACGGCACTTTGAGCATAGTGGAACCAAAGGAAGCTCTGTCCTTGGAGGCCAAATCAACCTTGTAAAGAGTAATAAATGTATGGGGACTTCCCCACTTAGCAGCGGCACAAATATTGTCCATTGACAAATATGGCTATGTGAGCAGAGGATGTTACTAAGGCTCTGGTCAAGTGGCCTCTAACTTTGAATGGTAAAATCCTGTTATTTGAGGTGTATATGAAGGTAATGCAATTTGAGAGCCAAATTGAACGTATACTTTTTTGAAACTGGCATGCCCTTTTTTGCTTCAGAAAAAGAAATGAACAATTGATCTGTTTTCCTGAAATCTTCAGTTCTATGCAGATAAAACCTAAGTTGTCTATGTACATCCAATTGGTGAAGTTTGTACTCTGCCTTGTTGCTATAACTGGGAAAAACACTGGGAGCTCAATAGATTGATTTAGATTGGTCTGGGAACAAACTTTTGGCATGAAGAATGGATTAGTACATAGAGATACTCTATCCTTATGGAAAATTAACTATGGCAGCTTGATTGATAGAGCTTGCAACTCCGAGACTCTTCTTGTAGATGTAATGGCTACTAGGAGAATAGTCTTCCAAGAGAGGAATTTGAGATCACAAGATGATGAGGGCTTGAAAGGAGGTAATGTTAGGTGAGTCAGGACAAAATTCAAATCCCATGGTGAGAAAGGTTCTTTTATGGGAGGTCTCAATAAACAAGTGCCTTTTAAAAATGCTTTACACAATTTGTGTGACATCACGTTAGGAGTATATTCACCAATGTGGAAATTAGAAACTGGAGCTAGTTGGACTCTAATTGCAGCTGTGGCAGAGCCTTGCTGAAAAAGTTCTGCAAGAAATTCCAAAATTGAACTGACTGGGGCAGAGAAAGGATCAATGTTTTTTGCTTGTGCCTAGTAGGAGAACCTCTTCCATTTACTAGCATATAACTTTCTGGTAGAAGCCTTGTGAAAGGATACCAAAATATGTTTTATTGCTGGTGTGAAGTCCTGAAGTCTGACTAAGTTTGGAAGTGGAGCAGCCATGCTGTCAAATTGAGGGTTTGGACAGCAGGATGAAGAGTTCCTGACATATAATTCAGAAGGTCTGGAACTGGTTCCAGAACTCACGGTTTCTCCTGTAGGTGAGGCCAGAGAAAGGGGAACCAAATCTGATGAGGCCAGCGTGGGGCAAGGAGAATCAGCCTGCTTCCCAAGGATTTTGCTTTCTGGATGACTTTGGGTATGAGGGAAAGGGGGGGAAATGCATACAGAAGTCCCAAGTGCCAGTTATGAAAAAGTGCGTCTCTCGGTGTCTACCCTAGAAGGGGGAATTAGGGCAAAGTAGCTGATGCATTTGATATTCATGGGAGTGGCAAAAAAGATTGCAGCAAGGCTGGCTCCATTTTCGGAAAATCTCCTCCGCTATGTTTTGTTTCAGAGACCACTCATGAGGCATTAAAATCGCCCTGATGAGCTTGTCTGCTATTATGTTGGATTTCACCGGGATATGCGTTGCTACTAGAAAATGTTGGGAATAGATTGCCCAATGCCATACTCTCAGCGCCTCTCAACAATGGGTGTATGATCTGGTTCCTCCTTGTTTGTTTATGTACCAGACTACCGACATGTTGTCTGACTGGATTGCAATTGTTCCCAGTGGAAGAGAGTCCTGGAGTGCTTGCAACGCTAGAAGCACTGCGCTCACCTCTAGAACATTGATGTGCAAATGGGCCTCGTGTTCTTGCCATGTGCCTTGGACTGTCCTTCCCAGATAATGCCATCCCCACCCTACCTGGGAGGCATCCATGGTCACTGTAGCTACAGATTGTTGTGGCACAAAAGGTCGCCCGATGGTCACATGGTTGGACAGAAGCCACCATAGGAAATCTCTCTTGCATGACTCTGTAATTCTGACTTGGTGAGACATGGGAAGTTCTTGTAATGATCACTGAGCAAATAGGAGCCACTAAAGAATTCTCATATGCATTCTGGCTAGGGGAACTAAGGTGATCATTGAAGCTATAGTTCCTAGGACTTTCAAAATCGTCTTTGCCTTCACCTTGTTTCTGGGTAGAAGGTTGGCTACTTGTCTGAGAACAGAAACCCTGTCCGGAGGAAGTTGTGCCATCATGGAGACAGTGTCGAGATCTGCACATATGAATGTAATATGTTGACAGGGCAACATGGCAGATTTTTGTAAACTGACTGTAATCCCTAACCGAGAACAAGTTTGAAGAGTGGTGTCTCTTGCCTGCTGAAGTAGATGCTTGGTGATGGCAGATCGGAGCCAGTCATCTAGATAAGGAAACACTTGGAATCCCAACTGCCTCAAGTGAGCCATGACTACTGCCATGCATTTGGTGAACACTCTGGGGGCTGTAGTGTGTCCAAAGGGCAGAGCTTGAAACTGATAATGACTGACTCCCAGCTGGAAGCATAAATGACTCCTTGATGCTTTGTCCACTTTTATGTGGTAGTACGCATCTTGGAGGTCTGTTGAGCACATCCAATTGTCTTTCCCGAAAAAGGGAAGAATTGACTGCAGTGTCACCATTCGGAACTTGGACTTCTTCACGGATTTGTTTAATTTGCTGAGATCCAATATGGGTCTCCAGTCCCCTGTTCTTTTTGGCACTAAAAAGAATCTTGAGTAAGTTCCGAATTCTATCTGGTCTGTGGGGACATTTTGGATGACTCTTTTGTCTAGCAACTTTTGAATTTCTGCAGATGCTTGTTCCCTTTGACTGGGTGGAACATCCAGGATTGTTCTGATCTGTGGGACAGGATGGCAAAAGGGAATGGAATAGCCTCTGGATATTATACTTTGTACCCACTTGTCTCTTGTGATATCTCACCAGGCATCTGGGTACAAAGATAAATGCCCCACGACTGCCTCAAGAGTAGAGCAGGTAGTCCTCCTTTCAGGAGCGCTGGTAGGGCCGGCCGCGAAAGGAATCACGGTCACCCTGGTTTTGCGGACCCCCTCTGCCTCTAGGGCATCTACCATTATTACCTCCCCCTCTGCCCTGTGGAAGGATTCGCCTCGTGCATCTTGAAAAACTCCCTGGGATCTTTAGAACCACATTTTCCCACTCTTCTGACCTTTAGGGTAAGGTCTTGAAGGTACGTAAAAACGTACTCCTATGGCAGGGAGAGTTTTCCCTTCCTGCTCGCATCTGGTAAGTGTGTCCTTGAGCGCTGGTAGGGCCGGCCGCGAAAGGAATCACGGTCACCCTGGTTTTGCGGACCCCTCTGCCTCTAGGGCATCTACCATTATTACCTCCCCCTCTGCCCTGTGGAAGGATTCGCCTCGTGCATCTTGAAAAACTCCCTGGGATCTTTAGAACCACATTTTCCCACTCTTCTGACCTTTAGGGTAAGGTCTTGAAGGTACGTAAAAACTTACTCCTATGGCAGGGAGAGTTTTCCCTTCCTGCTCGCATCTGGTAAGTGTGTCCTTGACTTTGGGTCCAAAAAGTGAGGAACCATCAAAAGGGGCGTTGGTAAAGGTAGACTTGAAAGGCTCAGCAAAGTTACACAAGCGCATCCAGGAGTGCCTCCTCAGGGAAACTCCTGAACCCGCTGCCCTGCTCGCTCCATCTGCTGCATAGGATATTAGTCTCATGGAGGAGTTAACGATGGAATTTAAGGTAGATAGCTGAGTGTTGACCTTTTCTGATACCCCCGCAGCCAATGAATCTTAAAGAATATCTCCTAACTCCTTCAGGAGATCTCTTTGTAGTCTCGTAAAGTGCATAAGGTATTTCAGCGATCTAAGGGTAAAAGCCGCTGACGAAAAAACACACTTCCCATATCTATCTATAGTCCAGGAGTCCTTGTTCGGTGCATGGACAGATGAGGACGTTTCAGAAAGTTCCTTCTTGGCGGCTGCTGCCACCACCATAGCATCTACAGGAATGCTTTTCCTGAGAAATTATTTTTCCAAAGGTGCTGACAAGAACTTATTTGGCTTCCAAGAGACTGGTTCCATAGTGTATGGTGACTCCCACGCCTTTCGACTAACCAACTCCAATAGCTCATCGAAAGACAGAGACACCCAGGAGGCTGAAGGTTGAGATCCAAAAGCCTTCAGGTACATCGACTCTTCATCAGAAGGGTTGATGGATTTCCAGCTGCCTCTCTATTTCAGGATCTGTAAGATATCTGCAAAGGAGATATCTTCAGAGGACGACCGTGATGACCCCTCTAAGTCCTCAAGGTCAATGTCAGAGGTAATGGACTCATCAGGAGAGTCTATATGCTTCCTCTTGCATGTTCACTTTTGACGGCCTCCTCAGAAGGGTATTCTGGGGAGGTCCCGGAAGAGTGGGGTTCATCCAATGGGGCTCCCTGAGGCTCTGAATCTCCGCTGTCCTGTGGATGGGGTGGAGCAGAGACAGAAGCCAGTGCCTTGGGGGGAAGAATACCAGTATCTTTGTGTACAACCGTAGGTGGTAACAGCACACTCCTCATCAGTTCAAAGGCAGATCCGCCCAGCTCCGAGGACACCTCCGGTTCAGAGGAAACAGAGGGGATCCCTGGTTACACAGAGATCAGCTCCGAGGCTGATGTAGGAGCTGAGCTCAGCCGAGCCGAAGCTCTGAGAGGTAAACTTGGAACCAAAGAAACTTGGGTCCGAGCATCCCCCCCCCAAGCCGACAGGAGAACTTTGTCTCCTAGACACCTCGGAGAGCACCGAGAGTGTCGGAGCAGGGACCGGTTATGAAATCTCCTGTAGGGGTCTCAGAACTGAAGAATCTACACCAACTGGTACCTGGCATTGCGGCTCTGAAGATCCAGCTTGGCTCGGAGGAGGAATCGTTGTGGATGTAATAGCCTTGGATGGCTCCGAAACTGGTTGGGCTGGAACTGAAAACAATTTAGCCAGCGCCAGCGACTTCAAAAGTCTGCGCACCACCCTGTCCACGTCATCGTCCGATAAGCTCCTAGAGAACCTGGAGGAGAGGGTTGGCGAACGAGATCTCTCCAATATGGGAGATCTCAAGGTAGGGGAGACGGGTAGCAGTTCAGTGGACCGGCTCTGAAAAATGGTCTCTTTTGGCTCAGAAGGCTGTGGAGCCAAAGGACTAGATTTGTCCAAATCTCTCTTGGATCCTAGAGCTGTGGAGCCAAGGAGATCGATACATCAGATGTCTTAGCCAATTTTTGAGGAGGCTCTGAATGAGCCGAAGAACAGGAGATGATCGTTTTGTAGCTTGTCACTTTTAGAGGAAGGGGACCTACTTGAAGAAGAAGTGCGCTGTAGAGCTTCATCAAAGGGAGGTTTCAGGAGTCCTTTGAGAATCAGCTTGTTTTTACTTTCCTGTAAAACATGGGAGCTGAAAGAATGACAGAACATGCAAGTTTCTTGGAGGTAAATGGCCCCCAAACAATAAACACAAAAGTTATGCCCATCAGTGATGGACATCTTTTGAGAACATCTCTGGCACTTTTTAAAACCTGAAGGCTTAGATTCCTTCTCTCTGCTTTCCTTTGACGTTTTAAGAAGGAAACAGCACTAGTATATCAACAAATAGTAAAGCCTAAATCACACCTCTATAAGAAAACTAACACATACAAAAATATTTAAATGTTTAGATAGACACTATAATAACACAGCATATCTAATAAGAAAAAAGAACAAAGGGAACAGCTCTAGCCTCTAAGTTAAATGGGTACTAGGCCCTCTACTTAAATGGACCTAGTAGAGCTATAAAGAAGAGAGATACAGAACAGGTACTTAGCTCTCTACCTAAAACAAGCTAATATATGCAGAAAGAGGAGTACACACTAACTTATTCTACTGTAACCACTATCTCCACCACTGTAAAAAACTGACAGGGAATAAAGAAAAAGGCCTTGCGACTAATGACGGCCAACAAACAACCACACAATAGTAAGATTAAATAGCACTCGCAGCACACAGTTAAACTACAGAACAACAACTAACTAAACTACTAACAAATAATATTAATCCTAAATAAAAGGAAAAATATAACTTTTTAAAGAACTTAGCCAAAGCCAAGGAGAGAGCATCCGGACTTGTAAAGCAGCAAACAAGTTCTACGAAATTACACCACTGCATGATGGGATACCTATTCTACCACGAGCCAAGTTAGAGACTTCGAGCTAGTATATTTGGCTGAGTCGGAGCCGAGGATCGGCTCCAAACCCATCCAGTAAGTATGAAGGCGAGATAGGACAACATAACATCTATCATTATTCTACAGGAAAAACCGTAACAACTTACAAGGCATTTAGATTGTAAAAGGAAATGATAAATAGCATTTTCTGTTTAAGGGAAACAGAACAAATATTAATTGTGAAATTTCAGATAAGAATTCTCTGTGACAATTTTTGCTTTACCCCTTCATACCCACTGTGTCTCTATTATACAAAAGCCCAATATTGAGCTGCCCACCTCTTATGCAAATCTGACTTCAGATCATATTGGGAAGACTTGTCTCAGACTGATTAAAATTCAATTACTTTCCCTTTCATATCTTCCCATTCACCAAGTTTACACTGCAATACCTACAGCACTAACGCCCATCTACAGCTTAGTTTAAAAATCTTTGATCTGTTCCTAGTGCTGTCCTACAAAGGGAGCAAAAAAGGTCTAGCTAAGTACAAAGATACCCAACTGCAAAGAAGAAGAAAAATAAATTAAAGAGAAAAGTTAGTGTTCCCAGAATGGAGCAACAAAGTAGTATGAGAGTTAGGGAAAGATTTGTGAGGTGTTCAGGGTGTGGAACAGCTGTTTAATTCAGGTTGCTTTGGGATGACAGAAGATGAAGGGTCTGCAGAAGAATGGGGTAGTGTCACAGTAGAATATGGGAGCTAGAGATTTTAGTGGATTGGTTACTCAGGCATAAAAGGGTAGAATGAGACTGGAGAGAGGGAGGCAACATGAGTCATGCTGATAGGATAGGGTGGAATAATTGGGGGGGGGTGGAATAATTGGGGAAGAAATACAGAAGACCAGAGAACAAGGGCTAGGTTGTCAGGAAGTACGACCAGCAAGTGGGGTGGCATATAGTAAGGTGAAGAGAGAATGGTGGAGATAAAGCCAAAAAACAAGATAAGGGGAAGAAAGATAGTGTGGAAGAAGAGATTAAAAGACTAGCGACAAGTGATAAGGGAGCATCAGAGCTAGCTACAAGTGACCAGGTAACAACTATCATTGCAAGGTAAGTATGAGAGAGTGTGCCAGGAAAGACACTCAACCATATGGGAGAGACAGAGGGCAAAAACAAAAAAGAAACAGAACAATGAAAATATTTTTTTAGGAAAAACACCAGATGAATTGAGAAGAGCTTGCATACACCACAGCGAGAGAGGCACTCAGGCAGTGAGGAGATGGATAATGGCTTGATGTGGAGCTGGATGTATTACAAATAGGAGGGTTAGTATTATAGGACAGGAATCAATCAAGCAGAGAGGCAGTATGCATGGAAATAGAAGAAGGTTTTGATGGTTTAAGTCTTGTCAAGTAAAAAGGAGAAATTAGATTTCAGTTGAACTTCCCCTCAGGCCTTAGGCTGCGTAACATTTGATAGGCAAACAAAGTGAAAACCAATAGGGAGGGGTGGACATGTGATGCTTAGAAGTATTAATGATCTTTCAAAGAAACAGCTAATATGACAGCAAGCAGGGCCAGGGAGGTATCAGAAAGTTGTCCGAAAAGGGAGTTGCATGCAGCATTCTCAGAAGTGTAACTTACCTGTACCAACAGCCTGCAAAGAGAAGATTAGGAGATGTAATGACTAGCTGTGGCAATGGAAAGGGGAAAAAGGCTTAAGATTGGTAGAAATATAGGGAGGATGACCCGGCAGACAGACCATCTCTGTGTAAATGACAGGCTCCATCTTAGCCCTGCTACACTTTGTGCTGAGCTGGAAAGAACATCTCAACAATCATACCTTTAAACTAAAATGGAAGGGGAAAGGAGGGTGAAAGAAGCAGAAGAGGGTATTTAATCAGTAGGAAAGTTGCAGAATATAAGATTAGGAATAAGCAAGGGTGGCTCAGTTCATGGCTGGGTAGTCTTAGTTTGAAAAGCAAGGCCACCAGGCAGGAAGATGTGAGCTCCAAGTATTGATACTGGTAGAGAAGGTAGGTATTGATGGTGTCATAGAAACATGGAGCAATGACAAAATGGGTGAAACATGGCAGTAACTGGGTATATGTTGTTCACAGATGACAAAGAAGGGAAAATGGAGATGCAGCAGCATTCCGCACAAAGAAGAGCATCATATATAAGGTCAGAGAGGATGACAAACACAAAATCAGGAATAAGGCAAGGGTACAGCAAGGGTTATAAACTAGGTTAAATGCCCTGTTCATTAAGATAGAGGAAGGGAGAGTGCTGGAGGACTCATATAATCTATTATCTATTATCCACTAGCCACAAAATAAAGGGAGGATAAGAGACTGAAAGAATAAAAGAATGTGCTAGAAGTAAGAGTAATTTACCATAAAAAGATTAGGAATGTCTGAAGTCCAGATTACAGAGGGAGCTTAAACTGATGGAAGTTTCAAAACATGAGAAGTTCAGCCAACTGGTGCAAGACTATACCAGAAAGGAAAGAATTATGAACATGGTCCAAACCAATGCAGAAGGTGTAATGGGGATCTATGTTAAGGAACATTTAGCAAGCAGAGATTATGGCACTGGGCAGTTTACAGTTAAAGGAAAGGCAAAAATAAAAAGATAATCTTATAGGTTCATGCTAGACTATCAGTTTGCAAACTATTACACACCTAGCCAACAAGCAGAAGTCAGAATCAAACCCTGTACTTTTTATCTGCAAGGTAAAAACCTTAACCATTATGCCAACTGTTACTAACATGGTATAGTGTTTTAAAAAGTGCACTATGTTGTGCTGCGGGAGGCTGTCAAGGATTAGTTAGGAGACTGGCAGCCAACTGACGGAGTAAGCAAACTATGAGAATAGGTCAAGAATGGAGTACTCAGGGCTGTGGGCAATGGTATGAGGAAAAGGTAAGAAAGTTGAAAGAGAAGGACAATACAGCTACATAGGGATGTGAGGCTAGCAATTAAGGCAAAAGCTATTGCTTAAAACAGGCGGAATGGCGGGGTAGGAAAGTGGATAAGGCATAATATAAATAGGGTATCAAAAAGACAACAAAGATGGTAAGGATATCAAAGGTTAAACATAAAAGATAGTTAGCAAAAGGGATCATCAAGGGAAAGTACAGTTGTGCAATTTGCACCTACCCATAACACTAGCTGTTCAAATTCTTCACTGTTGTAACAGCCTTTGGGCTTTACTGGTTGTGTCTTTCCCAAGACATAACAATCAGCCAGCTTCCTAATGCTCTGGTTTTCTCACATATTTCCATTCTGACTGTTGACCGGTCAGCCCTGAGGAGGGAAAATCAGCAGTTAGAGTGGAAAATCTTTCTATGCTCAAAGTTAAAAAGTAGCATACTCCTCCTGAACTATAAATACAAGAACAAAAACACCAAATCTTTTTCCCAGCATTTACTATATACAATAATATGGGGATGGAGTGTGGGTGCGGCTACTGCAGCAGTCAGAAATTTGAACATTTAATATTATTGTTAAATGTAACTTGCATAACTGTACCATGTTTATCGTTCCCATTACTCCAGTGGCCTTTAGGCTATATGAGATAATTATCAAAGCCTACCCAACCTGGGAGGAGTAAGGATGTGAATCCAGGAGCCAGTCCTAGATCTAGAAAAACAATCCAGTTTGTAATGCCTTGTAAAGGTATGTACAGTGGACCATGTAGCTGCCTCTAGAATACTTCTACAGTCCACCACTTTCCAATATGCCATTGAAGAAGACAATCTCTTGGTAGAATTATCCTTGATATTGCCTGGAACTGGTTTACTATGGTGGACATAAAAGCCAAAAGCCAAGGACAACCATCTGGAAATAGTCTGCTTTGACACTGCTTCACCAAGGATGGCATCCATCTGTCCCTTCTATGGTTTCAGTTATTGGCAAAGATATTGTCCACCCCATAGTGCCTTTTTTTGGTTTTCTTTTGGTTTTCTATCATTTTAGCAATTACTACAGTGTCGAATCACTAAATAACGTGCCCAGAATGTTGCAAGATGAAAATACCAAGCACTACTGGCTCAAACAATGTTGAACATCAAATCTCCTGACCTGTGTGGACACAGGAACAAGTGCTAACAAGTACTGGTGTTCAAACAAATAGTTCTTGGCATGCTCATCTTGCCACCTACTGGTCACATTAATTAGCTATTCAACATTGTAGTGATTGCTAAGAAGACAGTAAACCCTTTTTTTAGGCAATGTCAACCTGATAAACCTATCAATGTAATGAAACAAGCACAGGAAAATATGAAGGTGTTACTGATCAATGCTAGGAGTCTAAACATGAAACCCTGGAACACACTGACATCTGTGTAGTGACTGAGATGTGGCTTAAAATGGCAGAGTGCACTCTAGCTGTTGCAGGGCTATAATGTCTTCCAACAGTTTAGACCAGCCAATGTGCAGTAGGAGAAGAAAGTTGGAAGTGTATCAACCTACACACAGAAGAGACTCACGTCTAGGCTGGTAAAAGAGCATGATGCCCTAGAGCTTCTTCATGTCCAAATAACCATCAGAAAGGTCCTGTTCCATATATTAGCTAGCTACAGACCTTCCTCTATGACAAAAGAAAGCACCAATGCCTCTCCATAGGAACTAGAATCATTCAGTGTTAAACCTGATTCCATTTTCCTAGGTGATTTAAACTATCCATCTAAAGCCTCCAAAACCTACACCACCACCACTAGTGCACAAGCACATAGATTCCTGGACTTTGTAAATTCAAATGCCCTGGAACAATTAGTCAGTGTATCCACTAGGGGGAATAACATCTTGGATCTTGCCTTACTAATATGCAAGCATTTTGCACCATCCCCTGCATATCTTCATCACTTGCCAGGTCAGACCATAAAGTAGTCTCCTTCAAAACAAACCTGAAACAGAGATCCCTTCCTCACCAGGTATCTTTCGAAGTTTCTTTAAGACAAACTACCACCTCCTAAGTGATACACTAGAAAGTTTCAAATCCCAACTAGACTCTGCTAAATCCTCTGAATATGCAGAAATGTAAACCACCACATAATACCAGCAATTAAACAGTTGCACAGATGCATTTGTACCCCGCAGGAACAAGTGCAGGGCAAACCTCAGAAACAAACCATGGTGGAACCATAATATCAACAACCTTTATAATAAAATTAAAAGAATTTTGACCAAAAGTAAGAAGAGTAATTCCCAGAATGCTAAAATATTTATCACTTAAAAAAAACAAAAACTCAGAGCTTAATAAAAAAACAACCAAAGCCAAGTTTGAGGCTAAGCCAAAGAGGATTACAGGGCATTTTTTTAGTTATGTCCATAATCTCAAAAGCACAACAAAACAATGCAATGAGCTGGTTGTGAATGATGTTACCTACACTGTGGCTGAAGACATAGCAAACCCAAGGGCCAACAAATTTAGCTCTAACTTTAACCCTCTCTTCCCTCCATCTGTCCTTCAAGATATACCTGACAATCTGACAATCACAAACGTCTAGGTATCACACAAGAAGTCCTAAAATGCTCTCAAAAACTAAAAATACTGCATTGATCGGTCTTGACAATATTCCTGGATACATCTTAAATAACATGAAGCACAATTTAGCCACACTCCTAACAACATTATTCAATCTCAGCCTCCATGTAGGTTTTTTAACAAGTGAAACGGAAAACAACTACAGTCATTTCTCTACATAAGGGAAGATCTTCCATAATCCCAGGCAATTATAGACCCATATGTCTGACCACTCTCATATGCAAAGTCATGAAAAGAGTTATTATGGAATTAATCAATCAGGACATATGGAACCTCCAAACACTGGACCCATCTCAGTTTGGATTCGTCAAGGACAATTCATACCTACTCATCCTGGTGGATTTTTTGAAAAGGTCACCAAAGTAATGCATGAAGACAAAATAGTACACATCATACCTCGACCTGGCCAAAGCATCTGACACAATTCCACACTCAGGCACAGTTGAAAAGCTAAGTAAACTGGGAATAAACCCCTATGTCACCCCACAGATTGCCAGCTGGCTCACAGATAGGACACTGATAATCAATATAGGGGAAGTTATCTCTACAAAGAGACCGGTCACCAGTGGAGTCCACCAGGGTTCTGTGCTGAGCTCTCCAGTTTGGCATCTACTTTTCTGAAGTAAAAGCCAATACTAATGGGCTCTGACTAACTAAGTTTGCAGATGACTACAAACTATGAGCAGTCATTAAATCCTCAAATGACTTGGCCATCCTACAGGGAAGTTTGTCTCAAATAAATAACCGGTGTCAGAATCGTGGTCTAAAACAAAATGCCAAAAATGCATTACTATATCCTTTGAGAAGTCATCTACCCCAGGGAAATATCACATTGACAATATGCCCCTAATAGTACAAGGCATCCTCCATCCCATTACTAATGGATTTACTGCACATAGACAAATGGCATCAGAAATACTTGGTTTAGGGATGTAAACCTCCTGCAAAATCAACAGAATGGTCTGAAGGGACAGGTATATTTCAGAGAGGATACTGCTTCTGTGGAACACACTTCCCAACCACATAAAATAAAATTAATCCCTGTCCATTTTCAACAGCAACTTAGATCTATGGATGGGAAATAGAAAATATACACCATGACTGCCTTCTGTACTATTAATGGACACAGGCAGCTCCTAAGTGTTTTATCCCATGCATGGATCCCCTCAAAGTATCTATGGTGTGATCCCAGTTATTCTTATTAGGGGTAATATATAATTATCAACCGCGGGATGGGTAAGGCCAATTATAACCAAATGGGAAAGGTTATTTTGAGGACAAAAACATGCAAATTGGCTAGGATTAAAATGGCCCACAAGTGCAGCTAGCCTAGTACTTACCTAAGAACCTATGACTCTTTGAAATGGGTTGTCCTTTCTTTGTCCCAACATAAGAAATAACCAGCTCATCAGGTTTTCTACAGGACTTGGTTCTGTCAAGATAGTACCTCAGCTGCCTACACACATCCAGAATATGAAGAATTCTTTCGTCCTGGTTTTGAAGCTCTGGATAGACCTCAGTGAGATTAACAGCTTGATTCAAAGTAAACTCTGAAACAACCTTGGGCATAAATGAGGGATTTTTTCACCCACCATGAGATCTTGCAACTCAGATGCTCTTCTTGCAGATGTCAGAGCAATAAGAACAGATTCCATGTAATGAACCTTAAGTCTGCTTGATGTGCTAGTTCAAATGTAGACATGGATATCTTTTACAGTGCAAAGTTAAAATCCTAGGAAGCAGCAACCTGTTTGCAAGGATGTCTCAAGTGTAACTCTCCTTTAAGAAACTATTTTACCAAAAACATTGAAGAAACTGGAGTATCCATACGTAGACATGCTGAAATGGCTGCAAGATGTACCTTGATAGAAAAGTATGATAGCCATTTCTGTGCATTTAAAGTGTTTTTTTTATTGTATCTGCTTTATTTTCTGAAAAAAAAAAAAAAAAACAAATACTTGTTTTCCCACCTTTCTAAGCTAGTATAGTCTAGTTTTCAGGTTAGTGCTGAATTCAGGGCTGTGTTACAAGTTTCTGTGTTTGCCTATACCATACTTGGATAGAAGGAAGTTTCTCTGTTCACTATGAGAGAGGGAGCTTTGAGCAACCTATCTGTCCCTGGAGGAGTGGTTTCAGCCCAGAAATTAGTAGGTTATTGGCCATTTTGGGCTAATTTCTATCTCTTTCATTTCCCTGCTATAAAACCCGCATTTGCTTGGTTTTGCATGCCAGGCAGTGCCGGTTAGCTAGGGTATAATTATTTCCGGCTCCACAAAGTGTACTCTTCAATTTTTCCCTTGGGACTAGACAAACTTTCAACTTAAGCACTCAAACCATTCACTTCTCATCCCGGCACTTGCTCAAAACTCATAGCAAGCACTAATAAACCTTAGCACTAGACCCCCCTATGCTGTAGAGAAGGACAAAGCTCTCTATTCGACCTTACCAGCCAATCAGTAAAACAGTTCACTGTACCTATCCAGGCATGTCCAAAGGGCAGTTTCAAGTGTACTCTCCGGTCCAACTGGTGAATCTGGTGATTTTGAGGCAATGTTACAATTGCCTCATGTACACAGACAACCCTCTCCTCCTTCCACCAAACACTAATACATGCCAGAGATGAAATTATACAGCCAAACTGGAGGCTAAGCTCTCTCAACCCAAGACTGGAACAGTCAGTCAAGAGGAGAAGGAATTACTAGCATCACACCACCAGTCTCACATAGACCTATGAAACCAGCACCAGCAAAAAACACAGATAAATACACGAAAACATACTCGGAGGCTCTAAATAAAAATCTGCAAAAGTAACAGAGACCTCCAAAGCAGACATCCAAGCAACCTCCACCCCCTAACACAAACCATGAAACACATACGTCACAAAAACAGTGTGAAACGCAATCACAGCCCTTATGGCAAAATAACATACCCAATACACTAGTAGTAGGTGACTCTATCATCAGGCACACTGATGTCCCACTCACTAGGCTGAACAAGGAGAAGGTTACTGTTAGCTGCCTGTTGGGAGCCAGGATCTGCCACATAACACAAGCACTCAGGTCACTCTACAACAAGTACAAATATGACTATGTCATTGTCCATGTTGGTGTGAATGACCTGAACTGTACCTCCCTGGACTACATGAAAAGAGACATGGAGGAACTCTCTGATCATGTAGCCCAAGCCGGTATGACCCTGACCCTGAGTAGCATCCTGCCCTCACCAAGAATGATACCACGGTATAGAGAAAAAAATTACCAGTTTCAACAACTAGCTAAGCTACTGGTGTCATTCAAATGGGATCCAGTGTCTGTCAGCCTGGGATGACATGCTCGACAAGCCACGCTGCATCGCTAGAGACGGCTTGCACCTGCCACCCTTAGGCTTTCGAATACTGGCCAAGGCTCTTGCCACCCCCACAGTGCCTTTTTTTAGGCAAGGCTCAAAAGACAAACCCACTTCCGTACATAGCACAAGTAACAAAAAACTGAGGGTAATGCTACTCAGTGCCAGAAGTCTAAACCTCAAAATGCACGCACTCGAGGCACTCCTCAGTATGGAGAAAATCCATATATGTGCAGTAACAGAAACCTGGTTTAAGGCTCCAGAGAGCACCCTAGCACTACCAGGCTACAACTCATACCATACATTTCGGCCACGAAACCAGGACCGAAATAAAAAATGCGGGGGAGTATCCATATTCATCAAGTATACCCACACCTCTAGGTTAGTGGCACAACACGAGGCTTCAGAGATCATCCACATGCAACTAACAATGGGCAAAACTGCTATTCAAATTATAGCTTGCTACAGATCACCCACCATGTCCCAGGACCCCCACTCAGCATTCCTGGAAACACTGCGAAACATAAAGGTCCTACCAAACACCCTGATATTGGGTGATTTCAATTACCCAAACATTAACTGGGAGAACTACTCAAGTACAAACTGCCTTGCCCAACATTTCCTAGAATTTATAAACTCAAACGCCCTGGATCAACTGATCAACACCCCCACCACAGGTGACAACATACTGGACCTGGTCAACACCAACATAGGTGACTGGTGTTCCACACTGGATGTTGACCCCTCGTTGGTTAGATCTGACCATAAACTAATCACTCTGGATATCCACATTCCGCCACCACCCCCAGTCAAAGAAACCACAGTGAAAAAACTTTTCAAAAGCAAACTTCACTTTACTTAAGACCGAGGTGGGAAGTTTCAAAGCCCCCATGCTAAAGGACAACGCTGTCCAAGCTGCAAAATCCTTTACTAATGCACTCTACGGGCACCTACAAGAATGCATGGATCGTGCTATCCCAAACAATACTAAGACTCACTCCTCCAAGAAAAGGAAACCAATCTGGTGGACCCCTGCCATAAATAAGCTATACAATAGAAGGAGGAAACTAGTACAGAAAAGAGTAAAATCCCAAGAAGGGAAGACATCCCTGATCAGTATCAGCAAGAAACTACGTTCCCTCATAAAATCATCCAAGGCTAGCTTCGAAAGAAAAACTGCCCAGGACTCCAAAGATAACCACAAGGCATTCTTTAGCTATGTCAAGAATCTAAGTGGCAATTCTCAGATCTGCTCGGAGTTAGTCCAGAATGGCACAAAATACACTGACCCAACAGATATAGCCAACATCCTGGCAGACAGGTTCAGTGCAAACTTCACCTCCATCTCACCCCCAAAAGGGCCCATAACTATACCAGAAGAATGTAGTGCCCCTGAAATCACAGACACTCAGGTTAAAACAGCCCTCTCCAAAGCCAAAAACACAGCATCAATGGGACCGGACGGTGTCCCAGGCTGCATCCTACACAAGCTCAAAGATGAACAAAGCCCTCACCTAAACACACTGTTTAAACTCAGCCTCTCCACAGGCTATGTGCCGACAGAGTGGCGCACAGCAACGGTTATTCTGTTCCACAAAGGTGGAGCCACAATGGACCCCGGGAACTGTCGCCCAATAAGCCTGACTAGCTTGGTCTGCAAAGCTATAGAGCACATCATCATGGATCTCATTAACAGAGACACTGGGAACCTCCAGACACTGGACCCTACCCAGTTCGGCTTTCTTAAGGGCAGATCATGCCTCCTAAACCTGGTGGACTTCTTTTAGACAGTTACCAAGGCTACAGATGAGGGAAAGCTGGACCACACAACCTACCTAGACCTTGCAAAGGCCTTTGACACTATTCCCCACTCAGGTATTATAGACAAGCTCACCTGCCTGAACATAAACACCTACATCACGAGATAGGTTGCCAACTGGCTCACGGACAGAACTGACATGGGAAGAGTTGCAGGAGCTAGGACTGACTCTAAACCGGTTACAAGTGGTGTTCCCCAGGGCTCAGTCCTAGAACCCCTCCTGTTCGGCATATACTTCTCAGAGGTACAGGCAAGCACAGGAGGACTATGGCTGACCAAGTTCGCAGACGACTGCAAACTAGGGGCTATAATTGACTCTCCAGCTGACACAGACATCCTCCAAAAGGATCTTACTGAGACAGATACCTGATGTCAAAACCATGGCCTCACGCTAAATGCCAAAAAGTGCACAGTCATCCCCTTTGGAAAAAACAAAGTACCCACAAACTATCACATAGGTGCTAGCCCCCTAAATACAGAAGACATAATAAGGGATCTGGGGACCCAAGTAGATAGTAACCTCTCCTTTGATAATCACATTGCCAGAATGGTTACAAAATCCTTCTATGTGGCCCACCTAATCACAAAAGAGTTTGCATCCAGATCGAAAGAGGTCATTGGGCCCCTCTACGCATCACTCATCAGACCCATCATAGAGTATAATGCCCCATTTGGGATGTACCTTACAAGACACCTGCAACAACTGGAAAGACCTCAGAAGTACCTCACCAAGAGGATCACTGGCCTCAAGCAGATGCCCTATGCAGCTCGACTGAAGAAACTCCAGCTGTACTCGGTTGCATACTGCCTACTCAGAGGTGATCTCTGCCTTACATACAAGGCCATGTCCAACCCAGACTTGATGGGCATGCTCCACCTAAAGAAAACCATATCCCCTCGAGCCACACGCTCCAGGGATCTAAACCTCACCACAACAATAAATAGGATGTGCTGGAGGGAAAGATTCCTGCCCCAGAGACTTCCCATGCTCTGGAACAAGATTCCAATTTACATTAGGCAGAGCTCCTCACTAACCCTCTTTAAGAGAAACCTTGACAAGTGAATGGGAAACAGAAAGTTTATCCCAGGGATCACTTCAATGACTCTGCTGGACAGAGGCACAAGGAACTAATCTAAGGGGACGGCAAAAGCCAACACATTCTGGCTAGGCTTATAAATACCTACCTATGAACCTATGAAAGGCCAGAAGTGAGTAATTCACACAAGTACATACAAGTGCAGAATACATCAGTCACAGCAGGAAAAACAGTATAAAATGAAGCAACAGTTCAGTGAAATACAGTATGTTTGTGTCTTTTCGGCTTTTCCCAGTTAGGGGTCGCCACAGCGGAACTCCGGTCCGCTAATGATTGGTAGTTGATTTTTACGTGCCGAGTTACCAGCCCTGACTTACAACCTTCAACGAAGGTACGCCCATTCACGCATATCTCCACGCAGAAGACGCTCTAGCTGAGAATCGAACCGGACAGCGTAATTACTGTAAGGCGACAACGTTACCCCAGCACCACCACCGCGGGTCCAGTGAAATACAGTATACAAGCGCAAAAAACAGGTTTAAATTCTACTTATTTGTTGAAAATTTCAGTGGATGCATTGGGTTCTCTTAGATGCACTTCAGATCTCTGGCTAAAAACGCCAATCTCTGAGCAGCTCAGGTAAACTAAGCGCAAACCTGTGCAAACATGGTGTTTGAAAACAAATGAATTTAAACAGTTCTAACACAATTTACCAATAGGAAAGCCCCTCACAGAGCCTTTATTCCAGCAATCTCCAACTCAGATTGGCCCTGAGCTACACACTTTTGCCACAAGGGTGCGAGGGCTCACAATGTAAAATGACTCCTCTCATGTAAGAATAAACAAGAGATCAAAAAGGTTGTCAGCTCACACACCGCTCCTGTTACACAACATATAGTCAAGACATAAACCCACATACGCAGAGGTACTCACCAAGAGCTTACCAAAAGACCAGAGACCTCCCAAACACAGACAACCCTCATATACTGGTACACAAACAGATTCCACTAGTACACATAACAACATGTATAACAGTGCCTCTGCAATCAAACCCCTAAGGCAAAACAGTTCAAAACCAAATTTCGTAGTCACATGTGACTCAATAGTGAGACACACAGACATCCCTCTCACCAGGCTGGACAGGGAGAAGGTCACAGTCAGCTGTCAGCTGGCTGTCTGGTGCCAGGATCTGCCAAGTTACACATGCACTCAAGACACTCAGCAACAACTACAGTTATGACTCTCTTATAGTACATGTTGGAGTGAATGACTTGAGATGTACATCTCTGGACTATATGAAGAGAGACATGATAGAGCTCGCAGATTATGTGTACCAGGCAGGTATGTCCCTAGCACTAAGCAGCATTCTACAATCACCTAGGATGATGCCACAGTACAGACAAAAGATTAGGAGTTATGTACTTACCATAACTTGGCATTTGTATTGTCCATTTTCATTCTTCCTCACTGATGGGTTACGGATCCACTCTTCGGATCCATCTTGGCCGCCTTTTCCAGACTTCAGATCCTAGTCTCTAGCTCCTCCATCTTACCATAATGCACTACCTTAACTCCTCAGATCAAGTTTACTGCCTACTGATTTATAGAGACAGGACATAAAAAGAACTGATGCTCAAACTAGGAACATGAAAGTTTATATATCATCCAAGAACCATCTAGGAATGACAAGGCCGGGGGATAGTTGGGAGGGAAGGTGAGGAAGAATGAAAATGGACAACACAGATGCCAAGTTATGGTAAGTACATAACTCCTAAATCTGATGTTGTCCTTTTCATTCTTCCTCACTGATGGGTCACAGTCCCCAGCTATATAACTCTTAGGGCAGCCCTCAAGGAAGGATATGCCGGATCACTGTCGAACCAAAAACAGTTCTGCTTCTGCAGACAATGTCCAATTTGCAATGTGTCACAAAGGTATGAGTCTTTGACCATGTGGCTGCAGCACAGATATCATCAATAGAAGCTCTGGAGGAAAAGGCAGATAAGGTAGCCATAGATCTAGTAGAATGGGCTCTAGGAGCACAAGGCAATTCCAGACCATTTTGTAGCATAATTAAGCAAAATACAGTCAGTAATTGATTTAGCCAGGATAATTTTGGAAAGTGCCTGACCTAAGCGATTAGGAGAAAAAGACACAAACAGCTGGTCAGACCTTCTGTGCTGTTTCGTTCTGTGAAGATAAAAACATAGTTGTCTATGCACAGCAGGAAGTTGTAGCATATATGTGCCCTTGTTAGAAAGATTTGGAAAGAAGACTGGCAATTGTACTGACTGATTAATATTGGACTCTGTGGCTACCTTAGGCATAAAGGAAGGATTGGTTCGGAGAGACAGTGTATGAAAAAAAGATGTAAGGCGACTTAGAAGACAAAGCCTGAAGCTCTGAAATTCGTTTTTCTGATTATGTAATAGCTACCATTTTTTTTTTTTTTTTTTTTAAGAAAGGAATTTCAAATCACAATTGCTTGCCAGTTCAAAAGGTTTCTGAGTTATCTCCTGAAAAATAGCCATGAGATCCCAAGGAGGAAAGGGGTCTTTATGGGGAGGGGGGTCTAAGCAGAACAATTCCTTTCATAAAGGCTTTGTATAACCTGGAAGTTGATAAAGAAGGTGATTCATTCCCAGTATGACAACTGGATATAGCAGCTACTTGCAGTTTTATCATAGAAAAAGCTTGCCCCTTCTTTAAAGAGTGTATAGAAAGAGAAGGATGGCAGAGGTACGGGCTGAAAAAAAAAGTGAATGTTCTCTTTTGAAGCCCATATAGAGCATCTTTGTCATTTGCTTCTATATACCTTCTTACTGGAAGGCTTCTGGGAAGCCAAAATAATGTCATGACCAGGGGATGCGAGCCTGGACTATCGTACAATCACTGGAAGTGCAGAAACCATGTGGTTAGCATGAGGGCATGGAGACTGGGATATTGACTCTCTGACAGAAGGGATAGGAGATTCCAACTGGGCTCCAGAATCCATGGAGGATATTTCAGATGAGACCAGAGAAAGGGGAACCATAACTGACGAAGTCAGATGGGTGAAATGAGAAGGACAGAGCTCTTCAACCTGCTGGCTTTCTGTAGAAACTTCGGGATCAACGGTAGAGGGGGATAAGCATATAGGAGACAGGGGGGGGGGGCAATCGTAAACCATAGCATCCCTCAGGACTCCTCTGGAAGGGAGATCAGAGCAAAGTACCTGCTGCATTTGTTGTTTAGGGGGAAAAGAAATAGGATGCAGCAAGGTTGGCCCCAACGGCTAAAAATCATGTTTGCAACTGTTTGATTGAGGGACCACTTGTGAGGAATCCGAATGGACCTACTGAGCACTGTAATATTAGAAGAACTGCCCTCATGTCAGGAGGAATGACAATCCATTTATTTTCGAAGGAAGAACCAAGAGGTACAATAATGGGCACTGACACTGACTCAGACACTAACAAGAGTAGTTATGCTAACAGAGACATACGAAGAAAGGCAGTAAATCCTACGCCTGGAACCTCAATGTGGAGATGCATTAGCATTGCAGTACCAGACTGAATTCCTAAGAAAAATCTTGATTGTGGTGTCATGTGAGCTGTCTCAATCGCCCGGCATTAGGTAAATGAGGATAAAAAAGTGGTAATTTGAATAGATAGTGAGTAGATTTCAAATGAAAAGTACATGACTAGAGAACAGCTATCTATTTTTATGTGGATTCTACATTCTGGAGTTGTATGGAGCCCATTGATTAAACGTACACAGAAGGGGCTATAAAGTATCCTGAATTTCGACTGCTTACATTACGATTTAGAAAAATTAGATTGATATAGAGAGGTGGACAACCCATTTGATGCATAAAGACGTCGGTAGGATCTATCAAAGAAGGAGTATCTAGAATCCTGTTTTGCAGACCCCTTCTTTCTAGATACATTCTCTTATAGTTTGCTGGAAATGTTCTTGAAAAGGGAACTTAATGTAGTCTTCCAAAGAATTGGAGTCATAGAGCGAATTAGAAAAATTACTTATTGAATCTCCACCAAGAAAGGAAACGGAAATCTTGGGGATGTAAGACATAGCACAGCTGCATGCACACGTCTCTTAATGGGAATACTTGGATCATCTGTGTGAAAAGCATTTTGAGATCTTCAGTAGATACGAACTTAGGAAAGCATGACATTTTTACCTTACAATCCTTGTATGGCCTACGAAAGTGAGCAGGCAATAAACAACTTCAGCGTGGGATTATCTAAGATGAACTTGCATAATCCAATAATTATTCTGGATATAGTGAGAAGAGAAAGATAAGGGAGTAGAATATCTACTCCTAAATACTGACTTAAGTCGCTACCACAGCATCCAGCAAGACTATCACATTCCAAACGAGTATGAAGAAACAGGGACACTATTGGAATAGAAATATATAAAGAATCCTTCTTTCCTCCGAGAGAGGCCCAAAAGAGAGATCGGAATGCACTCTCCTATTCACTGTTTTCTGAGTGGGGGGGGACTCTAGGAAATATTACTCTGGAGAAAAAGGTCAGTGTGATGTGAAGCATGACCTGGCCAGTGAAGAAAAGAAAGAAACAAAAGGAGAGTGACCAACTAAGGAAAGAAAGTCTCTCTCCCTTGTCAAGCCAGAGACTCTTAAAAGCGGAGGGCAGAGCTTGATCCCAAACCCTAGAATGAAGGTGAAACAAGGACTCCATGATAGAGGTTCATGTGTGAGTGGGACAGATCCAGTAGACTGGGAACTAACCCATTCAATGACCTTGTGTCCCAAGGGCTCACCTCAATGAAAGGGAATGGGAATGAAGCTGTGTAAGGCATCATAATGTAGTATGAGATGTCAGCATTCGAGGTAACCCTGTGCCCTGGGTCAGAAGGAAAACCCAGTCTCCTATAACAATTACATGTGGCCACGACAGTATGAGACCAACCAGACTTCCATGTGGATTTAAAAACATAGACATAAGGGAAAAAATGCAAATTCCACCTAGGCAGTGTCGGAAACCCAGTCTCAAACCCTTGGCTATAGAGGTTACAGGCACAAATCTTTTCAACTTAGCCAGTGTGCATCTTGAAAGGGAAAAAGAATGTCATACCTTTTTTTTTTTTTGCTCCACACATCAGGACCAAACTTTATATAATGGGGAACAAAGTCCCTACTACTATAATGGGGAACAAAAATCCCCAATTATGGACAGAGTTAAATATTGTTCTTAAATAATTAGAAAGTAGCAAGAGTAACAGAGTTTAAGCAAAATGCATTCTCTATCAGATGGTAGGTCTGAAATTCAAGGGTATGTCAATAATTAGTTAAAGGTTATGATCTAAAGAAGCTGAGTTCTGCCCAATAGTTTCAGATCCCAAGGCAACGGATCCGAGAAGAGCTCCAATCTCTGCAAGCGACCTGATACTGTCAGATCATAGGCTTAGGCTCCAATAAGAGAACTATCCAAGCAGATCGGATTGGAAGGGGGTAGGATCCGAAAGTCTGCATTTTGATTTTTTTTTTTTCTGAGGCTTGGTATTACAGTGTCATCTTTGGCTGTAAAGCTAAATATCAGAGTGCCACTGCCAAAGAACCACATATTTGTGAGGAAGAAACCGTAAAGAAACAATGCAGCTGTAAAGACACTAAGGATGTGGACAGTGCAGGAGTGGGGCTTGAAGCAATAATGCAGTCAACAAGCGGATCTGAAGGACTCCTCAAATCCAAAGAAGACCCGCTAGTCCAGTAGCTCCAGATTCGAAGGTGTCAGATCCTAGAACAGTACAGTTTTCCCTAGATACCCGGCAGCTGCAGTACTGCTTGAAACCTCGAGACTGCAGTACGTTCCAGTCAATGGGATCCAAAGGCCTAGGATCTGATGATGAAGAGCACACCAGAGAAAAAAAACATCATGGGATTGCACCTGTCAGATCCGAAGGAAAATTAGGATCTGAAGGTAGCCCTAAGAGCTATGGATCTGAGGAATTGGATCTAAGATCCTCTTGAGTTGTTCAGCTTTTTTCTTTCTTTTTTTTTTTTTGCAGGGGTGTGAGCCCCAACCAAAGCAGTAGAATAGTTGAGCTGTCTGAGCCCCTTTTGTGAGACAGCTTCAAACAACGTAAGCAAGTCCAGTAGCAGTAAACACAGTCTGTCATTAGTTTCTTAATAGGAAAACTGTTTTAAGTCTAACCAATTACTCTTACAGTGAGAATCAAGCACTGTGCTTTGTAATCATGAGATTAACATCTTAACTACCAAGCATTTTACAAATTTAGAAAGTTGACAAAATGACAGGTATTGCATTAGCATGACTTTTCTGAAGGGTTTTAAAACCTGAAACTCAAATGTCTTTCTTTATTTTCTGACTTCAACCCTCAATGATTTGCCAGAAAACACAATTTTATGAGAAACAGACAGTCCCGCTCTAAAAGGCATGAATCTGGATACAGCGAAAAACTGTACAGCGTGGGAGGCAAGACACTGTGACATACAATTCCACTTTCTACTGCTACTGTAAAGAAAGGTCCATTTTCACCGAAAGGCAGTGAAAAACATAGAAGTAGGTGAGAGCAACGAGAAACAATAATGAAATTTAGATGATCCTTTTTTTTTTTCCCCCGCATTGCTTTGGAGGGGCAGGGGGCCTTAAAGGAATCATCTGCCAGTACAGGAGGAGTACAATGTAATCCACGAACTCTCGACAGTCCACAAAAACCAAAGGTTGCATCATAATATAACTCAAGTTCATGAAGAATAATATTTGTTAGAAAAAAATGCAAACCTGAGAAGAATGAAGCAAGTCCAAACCACAGGGGACTGGAAGTGCAAATCAAGTCTGCTACAATCCCTCAATCTGGCAACAGAAACAGCACTCAGACAGAGAAGCTGCCAAAGGGAGAACAACTCGCCATCCTAGCAGAACCCAGAAAGAAAGAAGAGAGTCATGATTACAGTTAAATGGGCAGAGGCAGGGAAAATGAACCGGACAGTCCAATAAGCCAAACAAAAGAAACAAAACCATGTTAGGCGCACTTTTAAACAAGGGATATATAACAAAAGCACAAGCCCTGAACTGCCAAAGGCTGCCTGAGAGGGACATGTACAGTGAAAGACAGAATTTACTTAAAAAACAAAGGTATATACTTAAAAGCGATATGTATATATTCCACATGCTATTGAGGGAGGAAAGATCTAGAAAGGACGATAGTGAATGTAAATTTAAATTTAAATTTCCTTACATCTTGAGACTTAGGAATCTTCCATTTACCACGTCTGGCAGCAAACAAGATCTGAGGATTTAAGGATGGTGTAGTGCATTATGGTAAGAGGGAGGAGCTCCAGACTAGGATCTGAAGTCTGGAAAATGTGGCCGAGGCAGATCTGAGGATTGAATCAGTAACCTATCAGTGAGGAAAAATGAAAAAGATAATATCAGATTGATTGATCTTAACAATTGGCTTAGCTTTTGGTGTCACTCCAAGGGGATCCAATAACTGTCAACCTGGGAAGACACAGTCGACATACCTTGATGCTTCACCAGAGATCGCCTTCCACGTCTCCTCAAGGCTTTAGGATATTTGCAAAGATGCCTGTCTCCCCCATAGAGTCTTTTTTAGGCTATGTCAAAACAACAAAACTTCCAACGTAGAAAAATATTCTAGACACAAACTCTAGGTCATGTCATGTTGCTTAATGCTAGGAGTCTAAACAGTAAACTGCACTCCCTGGAAGAACTCCTCACCCTGGAAGATGCTGATGTCTGTGCAGTCACTAAGACTTGGTTCAAGGCTGTAGAGAGTACCCCGGCACTGCAGGGCTACAATGCCCTCCACATGTTCACACCCCAAAATGAGCATGAAAGAACCAAAGATGGAGGTGTATCCATTTTCATTAAATCCAAATACACCTTGCAACTGGTGAAACAGTACAACTTTCTTGAGCTACTCCAGGTCCAAATACCCGTAGGCAAAACACCCTACCACATCATAGCTAGCTACAAGACCCCCACCATGAACCAAGAGAAACACACCACCTACCTGGACATTCTTGAATCTCTCCGTATACAGCCAAACACCTTGGTCATGGGAGACTTCAACTACCCATCCATCGATTGGGCAACTTACATGAGCACAAACATGACTGCACTGAGGTTCCTGGACTTTGCTAACTCAAATGCACTGAAACAGTTAGTCTGCACCCCAACAAGGGGCTCAAATGTCCTAGACCTAGTACATACCAATGTGGGGGGGGGGGGCTAGTGCACTACCATCAGTGGGCTGCTCTCCCTAGTTAAGTCAAACAATAAATCTGTCTTGTTTGAAGTAAAGATCAGACCTGACAACCCCACAGGAGCAAAAAAATAAAAAAATTAAAAAATTTAAAATTTCTTCAAAGCAAACTATCGCCTCCTAAGCGATGGTGTAAATGGTTTCAAAGCCCCTGCTAACACAGGTAACAAGGACTACTATGCCGAGAAGTACACAAACGCCCTATATAGCCACTTAACCAAATGTATTGACTCGGCAGTAACTGAAGACTAAAACCAGGTCCTCTTGCAAAAATAAGCCACCCTGGTGGACTGCAAGTATAAATAAGTTAAATAACAAAAGAAAAAACTTATATTTAAGAACAAGAAGGGACGTACTCAGCAAAGGAGACTACCCTACTCAGCCTGAACAAGCAAATCACAAACCTTGTATAGTCGTTTAAAGCAAGTTATGAGACTAGACTGGTATCCCTTGCTAAAGACAATCATAAGGCATTCTTTACCTATATCTTAAACCTCAAGGGGAATACCCAGCTGTGTGCCGAATTTATAGTGGATGGCACTATTCACACAGAACCTGAAGAAATTGCCAACCCGCTGGCTGACAGATTTGGTGATAATTTCACCCCCCCTGTCCCCACCACCCATACCCCATAGCATTCCTGACACCTGTCCTCTATTGTATGTCTCCAAAGAATAGGTCACTCAAGTGCTCTCCAAGGCCAAAAATATGGTCTCTATGGAACAAGATAACATCCCAGGTTCCATATTAAACAATCTAAAACAAGACCTAATGGAATTACTTAGCTGTCTCCTTAACCACAGGCTGAGCACTGGTTTTGTGCTCATAGAGTAAGTCATAGATTAGTACTATGCTAACTGCCCTTGCAAGCCATTTAAGTCTAGCCAATTATCCCTTGTGAGACTCAAACCCTGCACCTTGTGTTTGTAGGGCAAACACCTTAACCATTAAGCACACTCCCCCACTCTGGTGCTGGAGGAGTGGAGAACATCAACAGTAATCCCCTTGCTCAAAGGGGATTAGTCACAATACGATTATTAGCACTGGATCCTCACAGTGCAATTATTAGATATGTTGTTGTTTTTTTTTTCCTTGCACAAAGGGGGTCCATCAACTGACCCTGAGAACTATAGACCCATAAGTCTGACCAGCCTTATCTGCAAGGCCATGAAAAGAATCATCATGGACCTTATCAACCAGGACACAGGCAACATTCAAACTCTTGATCCAATCCAGTTTGGTTTCGTCATGAGTAGCTCTTGTTATTAAACCTGGTGAACTTTTTGAGAAAGTCACCAAAGTCCTGGATGAGGGTAAAGCAGTACACACCACCTGTCTTGATTTGGCCAAGGCATTTGACACAATTCCCCACTCAGGGATCATTGAGAAACTCTCCCAACAGGATATCAACCCATTCTTCACTAGATAGGTAGCAAACTGGCTCACCGATAGAATGCACATTATTAAAGATGGGGAATCCACCTCCACCAGTAGACCCATTACCAGTGGTGTACCACAAGGATCTGTACTGGGCCCTCTACTGTTTGGAATTTATTTTTCTGAAGTCCAGTCAAAAGTTGATGACCTGTGGCTTACTAAGTTTGCAAACAACTGTGAACTGGGTGCAATCATAAGAGTCCACCAATGACATCAACAAATTACTGAAGGGACTGACACAGACAAACAATTGGTGTCAGGGCCATGGACTGAAACTAAATGCAAAAAAAAAAAAAATGCCTCATTATTCCCTTTGGCAGAGAAGTAGCTCCTGGTAGTTACAATATAGACAGCACCCCAAGCTCAAACACAGTGGTGCGTGACTTGGGAATGCATGTTGATAGCAATCTAACCTTTGATCACCACGTGTCCACAGTAGTTCAGAAAGCCTTCTACACTGCCCATATCATAGATAAGGGCATCACATCCATGACCAGGGAAGTCATTACTCTGCTGTACTTGGCCCTTACCAGACTACTGATTGAGTGCAATGTTCCCTTCTATATGTACCTCACCAGACACCTGCAGCAGCTGAAGAGACCACAGAGGTTTCTAACGAAGAGAATTCACGGCCTCTG
This sequence comes from Protopterus annectens, assembly GCF_019279795.1. Taxonomy (NCBI): domain Eukaryota; kingdom Metazoa; phylum Chordata; order Ceratodontiformes; family Protopteridae; genus Protopterus; species Protopterus annectens. Next base: position 913,482,450 of record NC_056743.1, on the reverse strand, counting down.
AGACATGACCTACACTGAAAGACTGAAAGACTGAAAGCCTTATTACTGTACTCTGTATCTTACTGGCTGCTGAGAAGTGACCTGTGCTTGGTCTACACAGCAGTCTCTGACCCTAGACCCTGCCCTAATGGAAATGCTGCACATCCACAAATCAAATGGGACAAGAGTCACTCACTCCAGAGATCTCATCCTGGCCTGCAAAATTAATAGAACCTGCACAAGAGACAGATATGTCTCCCAGAGATTGCCACTCCTCTGGAATAAGCTCCTACTTCATGTGAAGCAGAGCTCCTCAATGACCCTATTTAAGTTCAACCTTGACAATTGGATGGGAAACCACAAATTCACCTCGGGGTGGCACCTATGGCCCTCATGGACAGGGGCACTCAGTGCTGATCATAGTATCACTCTGCAAACAACGGCCATCTAACTATGGTCAACTAGGGTACTCAGGATTTTTACATGGCAAGGCTTGTAAAGGCCCTAGGGCCATTAGCCTAGTAACCTCCTCTGAACCAATAAACAAATATTTGAGCACCAGCGGTATGGACATCCTGATAGGGCTCTGGTTATTGGCTAGACATCAACTAGAAAATCTATTCCATTTTTCTGGTAGCAGATTTTCTTGCCTCATTTATTACCAGCTGTATGTCCTCTGAAAAGAGATGCTTAAAAGGAATTAAAATTGAAACATCTAGGCAGTTAGCTGAAGATGTTTGAGTTTGGGGGTGTATAAAACAACCCCTGTCTTGTGTGATTAGGTCCAGTTTGTGAGGAAGCTTGTGGTAAGTGCCCTTGGCCTTTCCCATAAGAAGGGAGAACCAAAGTTGCCTGGGCCAAAAGGAAGGTCACCACAATTATTTCTGGAGAGTTTTTCTGAATCTTCAGAATTACCATGGATATCAGTGGAAATGGAGGAAATGCACAAAGGAACATTCCCATCCATGGAATGAAAAAGCATTTCTTTTCCAGGTCTGTCTTCAAACAGTCCTGGCTAAGAACTTGTTAAGTTGTCTGTTTTGAAAGAGGAAAACAGATCTACTTGAGGTGTTCCCCACAACTGGATCAATTCCTGGAAGACCCCCTCATTCAATTTCCATGGGGGGGGGGGGTCCTGGTCCAGCTCAGGTTGTCTGCCATTATGTTTTGCACTGACGGTATTTAGGATGCATGGGGGGGTAATGAGAGCCACTTCCCAAGCCATCATTGCCAGCCTGCACAGAGGATATGGCCTGGTACTCCCTTGCTTGTTGATGTACCACATCACTGTGGTGTTGTCTGTAATCACCTGGAGAGATCCTGGGGATTCAGATGATGAAGAGACTTTAAGGCATGGATCGCAGCTAACATCTCTTTTATGTGCTTTGGTCTGTCTGAGGAATCCCATAGGCCTTGCACCTTTACTCCCATTGAAACCCCCCCTAATGGAATCTGAGATTTTCATAGTTTTAGAATGGCTTGGAAATATAGGAAAAAAATGGACACCTGAATTTGTATTTGTAATCTCTAACAATGCAGTTCCTTTTTCACAAAGCTCAACACTGGAATCTGAAATTCCACAGGATACAAGTGTGTGGTTAATTTGTTTTTTAGAAACTATTGAATTTTTCTCATTTGTAACCAGGCAAGAGGAATCATGACAATCATAGATGCCATGAACCCCAGGATGCGAAGATACTCTGGCTGAAGTCTGATGAGAAGCTCAGGTAAATTTCCAGATAAAAGTCCACCTTCTTCTGTGTCCAAAAAGCCTTTTGCTGCAGGGTGTCTATAAGACATCCTAGAAAGACAATCCTGTGTGGCTGGGTCAAGGAGGATTTCTGAATATTTATCTAGAACCCAAGCTTGGTCGAAAGAGATTAAACCCATAGAAAGGACTTAACATCTGGAAAAAGAGTCTGCAAAGATGAATAATTTGTTTAAATAATGAAAATATGAAAGCCATTCAGTAGGCAATGAGGTACGAGTGGAGTGCAAAACCTAATGGCAGACAAGCTTGGAGCTGAAGATAACCCACAGGAGAGAACTGATAATGTAATCTAGACACAAAATCTGAGACATTTCATGAAGCCTTTAGCTATGGAAATGTAATGGTATGCATCTTTTAGGTCCAATGTTACCATAAAGCTTCCCTGGAGAAAGAGAAGTAATATACTCTGAAAGGCCAACATCTTGAATTTTGGAACTTTCACATACTGATTTAGGAAGGAAAGATCTAGAACTGGTCTCCAAGAACACTCTTTCTTTGGTACCAGAAGCATTCTGGAATAGAAGCCTTTGACCTATTGATTGAATGGCACTGGTTCTATGACTCCTACATTGAGTAAATGTTCAAAAACCTGAAGAATAAATTATGTTTGGTTCAGGAATTGGAAATTAGCTACATCTGTACCCCTCCTGAACTACCCTTAACAACCATGAGCCTGTCACTTTCTGTTGACAAAGAGGAATGTACATTCAGTTGCTGAGGCAGGTTTTGAAAGACAGGGGTAGAGAAGGTGGGAGAAAGAATGCTGATATAGTCATACTGTAGTTGTAGATTGTTCCTTTTTAGGAAAATATATTTGTTTCTTACTGTTCCCTTCCTCCCATCACTTTTTATTTCCCTATTTGATTTGGGAAGTCAGGGATGGGATTGTTTATTTTGCAACTTAGAGATGAAACAGGATCTGGGGGATTTGTAAAGGGGGGGGGGAGTGAAAATTGTGGAAACTCCATTAATTTATTTCTCTCATTCATCAAATTGTTTGTGAACCTGAATAGAAGATAGAACAACTAAAACCTCCTTATCTAAAGCTGAATTCAAAATTTCAGACCTGATTAGAGAATGTTTGATTACATACCTACGCATGCCTCCTCAAAACAGTAGCAGAAGCAGAGGCCCTAGACACACTATCTGCACAATCATACAGACTTCTTAAGGCATCTTTAGATACTTGAGAGATGTTGAAAATACTAGAACTGACATAGGTACTACTTTCAGTAGAAGCTAGATCTCTCAGTCTATACAAAAAGCACACTCTTCCACATATGGCTCTAATACTTAAGAATTTTGTATGCCAAAGTAGAAGAAGAAAAAATTCTCTTACCAAATCTGTCCAAAATGTTCCCCTCCTTATTCACAGAGAAAGGACTGGAAGACACCAGCAGCCTGTTCCTTGCTGGCAGAGATGTGGAAATGGCTGCAGGGTCAGACCTAAGGTGAGAAAATAAATGCTTTTTAGTTTGAGAAACTTTGTAAAACCTATCTCCTGTTTGGGAGACGGGAGGATGTGAGTCAGGGTTGTTACAGGCTGCTTTATACACTTTCTCCAAGGTTGTCACTAATGGAGGAATCGGCATAGAATAAAGCATATCTACGTGTAACACATCATATCTTCATAATTTGTAATTTGAGAAAAGGAAATTTCTTCCAAAGGAGGTTATGAGGACCAAGTTTCCTCAGCATTTGAGATTTCGACTTGTGAATCTGCAAGAGAAAAAAGCTCTATCCCTGTCTATGTCAGAATCATCTGACATGTCTTCCTCAGGAATGCTTCTACTGACCTGATTTACAAGTACTGTATTCTGAGTACCAGTCCAGGACTGACTGCCTGAATTTCTTGGTTAAGATAAGAAAAGTTATCTTTTTTGACAGATATTGTGTCTTCTGGTAAACGATGTATAACCTTTTTTTTTTCCCTTACATGTATCCCTGATGACCAACCAGGAGAAGAAACTTCTGCTCATCAAGAGATCTCTTCCCTGGCCACATCCAGCAGCATACCCCAGTATGCCTCCATGACCAAGTAAAGATAGTTCTCCAGTATCTAGTTTGGACACTGGAACAGCTGAAGAGGATATGGCTGACCCCTGGTTCATGATGGCTGAAAGGGCTGTACCAGAGGAAATCAGTGCGGTAAGCGAGTGGTTTGAGGAATGACTACTGGCCACTGCAGAGTCACCCACCATTGCTTGAAGCAAAGATAAAGCAAGTGAAGTCAGCAAGGGCTCTTCAGTAAGTAGTTTTTTTTTCTTTTTAGGAAGTATGAAAGTCAGGCTAGCAGAAGTAGACTATATATCCATGCCATGACCAAGGAGAATGCTTCAGATGGGGCCAGTTAGAAGGTAAGTTGTCGAAAGGTCTGCATAAGCAGCACACTTACACTTTAACACACATACACATTCCCAGATCACTGTAATGTATCAGCAGCACACTAAATTCCTGACAGAAACTCCTTAAAGTAAATTTAGTCTGACAAAAAAAGTGGTAGGTAAGTTGTCACAATGTGAACAATGTGACTTCTAGTCATACTTGCCCAAGTAAAACACTTCCCCACACAAAAGGTTTTTAAAAAAATAAAAGGTTTACAAAAATCAGTACATTTTGTCATTTGTACACTCCCACATCAGCAGAAGTTAAAAACAGCAGTCCTTGGCAGAAAATAAGAAGTTATGTACCTACCATAACGTTCCATGTTAGTTGTCTTCTCTCGCCTTCTTTCTTGCTTGATGGGTTCGGAGCCGATCCTCGGCTCCGACTGCACTGCTTTAGCTCGAGAACTCCTTTTACCAGCTCGAGGCAGCCCCATATCCCATGATGCAAGGCAGTAAGTACCCAGATCTCGTTTGTTGACAAAGGGCAATAACACCAAGCAAAAAATACTTCCCAAAGGAAGAAGAAACTTACAGATGGAAAAAGGACCAGGTCTGAATGGTCTTTAGCATAATAGTTTCTTATACAAGGTCTGTCCAGGCCAGGGGAAGGAGGGAGGTGCAAGAAAGAAGGCGAGAAGACAACTAACATGGAACGTTATGGTAGGTACATAACTTCTTAATGTTAAGTTGTCAATCTCGCCTTCATTCTTGCTTGATGGGACCGCGTCCTAGCACCTCTATCCTGGGTGGCTCAATGGAACAAACTCTTGAGGACTGTAGAGCCAAAACTGGCTCTGTCCCTGGAGGCCAAGTCCAATTTGTAATGGGAAACAAAAGTATGAGGAGTGGCCCAAGTGGCCGCTGCACAAATAGTGTCCAAAGGAAGTCTAGCCTGAAAAGCTGTAGAAGTAGCTAAACTCCTGGTTGAATGTGCTTTAGGTTTTGAGCACAGCTGTTTTCCCCTGAGTATAGATTTCAGTGATGACCGAAGAAAGCCATCTGGACAAAGTCACTTTAGAAACAGGAAGGCCTTTTTTATTATCCGCATAGGAAACAAAAAGTTGATCAGATTTTCTAAATTTTTTTGTTCTGTCCAAATAATATCTGAGTTGACGGTGGACGTCAAGATAATGTAGCCTTTGTTCAGCCCTATCTGAATAGTTAGGAAAAAATACCGGGAGATCAATGGATTGATTGAGATTGTTCTTTGAAGCAACCTTAGGTAAAAAGGATGGATTAGTTCTCAAAGATACTCTTGTCTTTGTGAAAAATCAAATAGGGGGGGTCGAACCGAAAGAGCATGAAGTTCAGACACCCTCCTGGCAGATGTAATAGCCACTAGAAATAGAAGTTATGTTCTTACCATAACGTTCCATGTTAGTTGTCTTCTTCTCGCCTTCTTCTTGCTGGATGGGTTCGGAGCCGACCTCGGCTCCGACTCGGCCACTCTAAAGCTCGAGAGTTGGTTCCACCGGCTCGAGGCTCCCCTTATATCCCACAATGCTAGGCGAGAGTTACCTCAGATCTCGTTTGTAAGCTAACCCCAGCTTATAACAGAAACAGTATAACTGTAAAAAACAGAATCCACCTCTAACAACAGGAAGAAGAAGGGAGACCTACATCCTGAAACAAGAAATATGCCTAATAGCATATAGCTAAGAAAGAGGTGGTAGAAAGAGAGGTCACGATCACAACTCCTCTAGGTCTGTCCAGGCCAGGGGAAGGAGGGTGGGGCCAAGAAGAAGGCGAGAAGAAGACAACTAACATGGAACGTTATGGTAAGAACATAACTTCTATATGTTAAGTTGTCTATCTCGCCTTCATTCTTGCTGGATGGGACCGCGTCCCTAGCACCTTGTCCCGGGTGGCCTAACGGAACAGACTCCTGAGAACAGTGGAACCAAAATTAGCTCTATGCCTAGAAGCTAAATCCAACTTATAATGGGAAATAAAAGTGTGAGGGGTAGCCCAAGTAGCCGCTGCACAAATGGTGTCAATAGGCAGTCTGTCTTGGAAGGCTAGAGAAGTAGCCAAAGCTCTGGTGGAATGGGCTTTAGGCTTATTAGGCAGTTTTGGTGTCTAATCTCATAAACAAGGGTAATCAGAGATGTTAGCCATCTGGATAAAGATACCTTTGAAACTGGAAGTCCCTTTCTGCTTTCCATAGGAGACAAACAGCTGATCAGATTTTCTGAATTGTTTCGTCCTGTCCAAGTAGTACCTTAACTGACGATGAACATCCAGACAGTGTAATTTTTGTTCAGACCTATTTGAATACTCCGGGTTAAAAGACAGGGAGGTCAATGCATTGGTTTAGATTTGATGTTGAAACCACCTTAGGCAAAAGGACGGGTTAGTTCGTAAGGAAACTCTGTCCTTATGGAACACAAGGTAAGGAGAACGACAACTGAGTGCTTGAAGTTCTGAAATTCTTCTAGCTGATGTGATAGCCACCAGAAAGAGAGTTTTCCATGATAATAACTTTAAGGAACATGAAGCTGCAGGTTCGAAAGGGGAAAGAATCAAAGAAGCAAGAACTAAATTTAGGTCCCAAGGAGAAGGAAGATTTCTTACAGGAGGTCTGAGAAGAAAAACTCCTTTCAAAAAGGCTTTGCAGAGTTTGTGGGACATTAGGGCGGATTCAGAAATACCCACATGGAAATTAGAAATAGCTGCCAATTGAACCTTAAGAGTAGATGGAGATGAACCTGCATGGAAGAGTTCGGCAAGAAAATCAAGGACTAGTTGGATGGAAGCGGTGAAAGGATCTATGTCCTTTCCTTGTGCCCAATATGAAAAGCGTTTCCACTTACTCAAATAAATCTTTCAGTGGAAGATTTATGGGAAGCTATCAAAATATCTCTAACAGAGTGAGATAATTGAGGAAGCCTGGCTACGGTTGGAAGTGGAGGAACCAAGCAGTGAGGTTCAGAGAGGGAGGAGCGATGAAACTGACCCGACTGATGGATCAAAAGATCTGGAACTAGGTCCAGATTCCACGGTCGCTCAAAGAAATCGATGCAGAAAGGGGAACCACACTTGTCGAGGCCAGTAAGGAGCAATGAGGATCAATGAGGCCTTCTGAGCGATAGCTTTCTGTATTACTTGAGAGATCAGTGGGAAAGGAGGAAATGCATACAGAAGTCCCGGGCCAAACTTGGACTAGCGTCCCTGCTGGGTTGGCCTGGTAAAGGGAATAGAGTGAAGTATTCTCTGCACTTGCTGTTTTGGGGAGTAGCAAAAGATCGCAGCAAGGCTGACCCCACTTGAGAAAAATCTCTCTCACTACAGAGTCTTTCAGAGACCACTCGTGAGGCATGAGAATAGCTCTGCTCAACTTGTCCGCAATGTGATTGGACTTCCCGGGATGTGCGTTGCTATCAGAAAACGCTGAGAAGAAATCGCCCATTGCCACAGTCTGAGTGCTTCTCGACACAGGGGTATGATCTGGTTCCGCCTTGTTTGTTGATGTACCACACTACAGACATATTGTCTGTCTGGATTGCAATCGTTCCCAAGGGAAGAGAGTGTTGAAGGGCTTGCAACGCTAAAAGCACTGCTCTCATCTCCAGAACATTTATGTGCAAGTGGCATTCGTTTGGTTGCCAAGTGCCCTGGACTGTCCTGCCCTGATAATGCCCCCCCCACCCGATCAGGGAGGCATCCGTTGTCAGAGTAGCAACCGGAGGAGGTGGAACAAATGGTCTCCCCAACAGAAGCTGGGGGGAAGACATCCACCACATGAGATGCTTTTTGCACGCTTGCGTGATCATAATGGTGTGAGACATTGGAAGTTCCTGGTATGACCATTGAGAAAAGAGCATCCACTGAAGGATCCGCATGTGGTATCTGGCCAATGGAAGGAGGGGTATGGCCGCTGCCATGATTCCCAACACCTTTAGAACTAACCTGGCTTTGGCTCTGTTGTTGTTGAGAAATAGTGATACCAATTTTTGAATGTCTGATATCCTTTGGTTCGTTAGTGTTGCAGACATGTTTACAGTATCTAAATTTGCGCCTATGTAGGTAATAGTACGACAAGGCGACAAAACAGACTTTTCGCAATTTATTGAGATACCCAGTTTTTGACAGGCCGAAAAGTGTAATCTCTGGCCATCAGAAGGAGATGCTTGGTGGGAGCTGTGAGGAGCCAGTCGTCCAAATATGGAAACACCTGGAATCCTTGTCGTCTCAGGTGAGAAGCTACCACTGCCATGCATTTGGTAAACACCCGGGGGGCAGTGGTGAGACCAAAGGGCAGGGCCCTGAATTGAAAATGACTGGTTCCCAGCCTGAAGCGGAGGAATCTTCTGGAGCGTCTTTTCATTTTTATATGATAGTACGCGTCCTGAAGGTCTATAGAGCACATCCAGTTCCCTTTTCCCAATAGGGAAGAATGGATTGCAGCGTGACCATCCGAAATCTTGTTTTCTTGACCGATCTGTTCAAGATACTGAGATCCAAAATTGGTCTCCAGTCCCCTGTTTTCTTTGGAACTAAAAAGAACCTTGAGTAGATTCGGATCCTAGTTGGTCTGCTGGCACTGGCTGAATAGCTCTTTTGCAAGCAGTTTTGAAATTTCCAAAGCTGCTATATCCCTTTGAGCGGTGGGACATCTGGAAGGGATTTTTGACTGATTTGGAAAACGAAGAAAGGGAATAGAATAACCTTCGAAATGATGGACTGTACCCATTTGTCTTGTGTCAAGGATAGCCAGGCTTCTGGGTACAGTGACAATCTTCCCCGACTGCCTCCGAAGATGGGCAGTCGGGCAACACCTCAGGGATGCTGAAAGGGCTTATCGGAGAACGTTCGATTGCCCTGGTTCTGGACCCCCTCTGCCTCTAGGCGGCGTCTACCATTGTTGTTCCCCCTCTGCCTCTGGCGGGAACTGACTCTGTCGTCAGGCGAAGTCCCTTGGGATTGTTTACGGAACCACATCTTTCCCCTTCTGGCCTTTGGGGTAAGGCCTAGAAGGAGTAGAAAACGGACTCCGGCGGCAGAAAGGGTCTTGCCATCAGTCTCGCACCTAGTCAGGGTTTCTTTCACTTGTGGACCAAAAAGAGATGTTCCATCAAAGGGAGTTCGTGAAAGACGTCTTGAAAGGTTCCAAAATTGCATAGCCGCATCCAGGCGTGCCTACGTAAGGCTACCCCTGTGCCTGCGGCTCTGCTCGCCCCATCGACCGCATAACAGAGGAGGCATGGAGGAGTTGGAAATAGAATTAAGGATAGCCAGCTGCGTGTTCATTTTCTCTTGGAAACCCGCAGCTGTAGGGTCCTTCAGCATTTCACTCGCTTCTTTGATCAAGTCCCTTTGAAGGCGAGTGAAATGGCACAGGTAATTCAGCGAACGCATAGTAAATGTCGCTGAGGAGAACATCCGCTTCCCGTACCTATCCATGGACCTAGATTCCTTGTTAGGTGGATGGACAGGCACTGAAGGATCAGCCAGTTCCTTCTTTGTGGCGGCAGCTACCACCATAGCATCCACAGAGACTCCTTTTGATAAAAATTCCTTGTCTGATGGAGCTGTGATGAATTTGGAGGGTCTCCTGGGAGTGGGGTCCACTGAATCAGGAGCCGTCCATGCCTTGTTAGCAACCACCTGCATGAGGGGGTCAAGGGGGACACCCAGGAGGTGGAAGGGCGAGAGCCAAACGCCTCAAGATACACAGATTCGTCCTCCGAAGGGTTGAGGGCTGGCCAATTTCCCTCTGTTTAAGGATCTCCAGAATGTCTGCAAATGAGACATCTTCAGAAGGGGAACGGGGAACCCTCAGAATCATCCAGATCTGTGTCCGGCGTGATAGACTCAGGTGAGTCAATGTGCTTCCTCTTGCACTTCCTCTTCCGAGGGGCTCTTCTGCCAAATCAGGAGAGGCCTCGGAAGAGGATGAAATCCCAAAGGGAGCTCCTGAGGAGTTGGCTCTCTGCGGTACGGGATGAGGGAGTGAGTCGATGTACCCTGAGGCAGCATAGAGGGAGGGGCTGACGGAGCCGACTGTGGAGTAGAGCCAGGCTCTAACACACTCCGCATGACCTCGGAAGCACCCCTGTCAGGCAGAGCCAGAGGTCCCCGCTCCGAGGAGCTAAGGACCCCTCGGCACCGACAGTGATGGCTCGAGGCCAATGTCCGAGCCGAACTCACCAGCGCCCAAGCACCGAGAGGGAGAGGGGGTCGGACAAGGGTCCGATGCCACTCACCCCCTCGGAGCCGACGAGGGAAGTCCGGCGCCGAGATTCCTCCATGGAAGAAAACGGAGCCGACGGGGCCGAAGACAATTGTCTCGGCTGCGAGGTGACCACAGTCTCGGTTCCGACACGACCCGGCTCCGAACTCAAGAGAGTCGAAGGAGGAAAGAGTTGATGGACCGGGGCAGGCACCGACTGATGAGTCGGGCTCTGAAGCATCTGGGCTAGTGCCTCAGACTTGAGTAGTCGACTCACCACCCTCTGAAGGTCATGATCGGACAGCCTCGATGACCTAGAGGAATGAGACCTTTGGCTCCGTTCAGACAGCAGGGGAGATCCTGGAGCCGAATGAACGGAGCCAAGAGAAGGTGACCTAGACCTCTTTCTGGTTGTCGGCTCCGAAGATCTTGTCGGAGCCGACACGGTACCTCGATAACCTCGGCTCCGGCCGAGGAGCCACAGAAACTGTGGACTGAGTCTTATCGGCTCCAGCCGAGGCCGATAAAGGCAAAGGTTGAACAACCTGAGGTCTCGGCTCAGAAGCCGGAGCCGAAGACCTCGATGCCTTGGAGGGCTTCCCTGTTGAGACAGACAGGGAATCCTCAGGCTTCAACAAGCCTCTCAGAATAAGCTTGTTTTTTCTTTCCTGCAGGACCCTGGGGCTGAAGCCATGGCAAACAGCACAGGAGTCCTGCAGGTGCAAAGGCCCCAGACAATAGACACAAGAAGTGTGAGCGTCTGTCAGAGACATTTTCTGACAGCACGCATCACACTTCTTAAATCCGGAGACCTTTGCTTCTTTTGACATAGCCTAACTGGTGAACACAAACACACACTCAAACACACCAGTTATACCCTGTCAGAATAACAACTTTAGTAAAAATACTAAAAAAAAAAAAATAAAGTACAATAAACAGTAGTTAAACTACACAAACACTCCCTAGGGAAGGGAAGGCCTAAGGCCCAAGGGAAGAACTAAAAGTTCTTTTAAACAAAAACGGGAAAAAATTAGGTCGGGGATAAAGTTCAATGAACTACACTAATTTGAGAATAATTAAACTAAAAAAGGGGTAAAAAGAGTAACTTTTAATAGAAAAGCTTAAACTCACCAGGAACCGGTAGAACAACCAACCTCGAAGCTGTAGCGGCAAACGAGATCTGAGGTAACTCTCGCCTAGCATTGTGGGATATAAGGGGAGCCTCGAGCCGGTGGAACCAACTCTCGAGCTTTAGAGTGGCCGAGTCGGAGCCGAGGTCGGCTCCGAACCCATCCAGCAAGAATGAAGGCGAGATAGACAACTTAACATATAAAGTTTTCCAAGAAAGATATTTCAGGGAACAAGAAACAGCTGGCTCGAAGGGGGGAAGAATCAAGGATGTCAGCACTAAATTTAGATCCCACTGAGGAGGAGGATTCCTGATTGGAGGCTTCAGTAGGAAAATTCCTTTCAAGAAGGCCCTGCAGAGCCTATGGGACATAATATTATGATCTGCTATCCCGACATGAAAATTAGAAATAGCAGCCAATTGAACTCTGACTGTGGAAGAAGAGGAGCCTGCATGAAAAATCTCTGCTAAGAAGTCCAGAACTGCCTGAACAGGGGCAGTAAAGGGATCAATATTTTGGGCCTTAGCCCAATAAGAGAAACGTTTCCATTTGCTTGTGTAAATCCTCCTGGTAGAGGATTTTAGTGAAGCTACTATGATGTCTTTAACTGGGTTAGAGATCAAAGGAAGCCTGGCTAAGGAAGGAAGTGGAGCAACCAAGCTGTGAGGTTGAGAGAAGGGATTGACCGGTGCAGCTGACCGGATTGGTGAATCAGTAGATCTGGCACTGGGTCCAGATGCCACGGCTGCACCAAAAGGTGATGATGGAGGAACGGAAACCAAACTTGTCGAGGCCAGTAAGGGGCAATGAGAATCAATTTGGCTCTCAAAACGGTAGCTTTCTGGATCACCTGAGGGATCAGAGGAAATGGAGGAAGGCATAAAGAAGTCCCTGGGGCCAATCCTGGGTCAGAGCGTCTCTGGGGGGATGGCCTGATAGAGGAAAGAGGCTGAAGAAGTCTGGACATTTGCTGTTTTGGGGAGTAGCAAAAGATCGCAACATGGACGACCCCATTCCAGAAAAATCTCTTCCGCTATAGATTGTTTGAGAGACCACTCGTGAGGCATGAGAATAGCTCTGCTCAATCTGTCCGCTATAATGTTGGTTTTCCCAGGGATATGCGTTGCTACCAGAAACCGATGAGAGGAGATCGCCCATTGCCAAAGTCTGAGCTTCGACACAAGGGGTAGGACTTGGTTCCGCCCTGTTTGTTGATATACCAAACTACAGACATGTTGTCTGTGTGGACTGCAATTGTCCCTACGGGAAGAAAGTCGTTGAGGGCTTGCAACGTTAAAAGCACTGCTCTCATCTCCAGGACATTTATGTGCAGATGGTACTCGAGCGGTTGCCACGTCCATGAACCATCCTGCCCTGATAATGACCCCCACCCGATCAGGGAGGCATCCGTGGTGACAGTGGCTATCGGGGACGGAGGTACAAAGCACCTGCCTTGGTGAACCTGAGGCGATGTGATCCACCAAGCAAGATGTTCTTTGCATGTTTGTGTCACCAGAATCTGGTGACGCATTGGGAGTTGCTGGTATGACCACTGTGTGAACAGCATCCACTGAAGGAGGCGCATGTAGAACCGAGCCAGGGGAAGAAGAGTAATGGCCGCAGCCATGAGACCTAATGCCTTTAGAACCATTCTGGCCTGTACTTTCTTGCTGGCCAGAATGATCCTGACATGAGTTTGAATGTCTGAAACTCTTTGTTCTGTAAGGGTAGCTGACATCCGAACAGTATCTAAGTTTGCGCCTATGAAGGTAATAGACTGGCAGGGCGATAAGGATGACTTTTCGAAGATGATTGAGATGCCTAAATGAGAACACAGGTCTATTGTGTAATCCCTGGCTTGTATAAGCTGATGCCTGGTGGTGGCTGACAGGAGCCAGTCATCGAGATACGGAAACACCTGGAATCCCTGACGTCTCAGGTGAGCCGTTACCACTGCCATACATTTGGTGAACACTCTGGGGGCCGTAGTGAGACCAAAGGGCAGGGCTCTGAACTGGAAGTGACTGGACCCCAGCCGAAAGCGGAGAAATCTCCTGGAGCGTCTGTGAATTTTGATGTGATAGTACGCGTCCTGAAGATCTATTGAGCACATCCAGTTGTCCTTCTGTAAGAAGGGCAGAATTGACTGAAGAGTGACCATTCGGAATCTTGTTTTCCTGACAGACTTGTTGAGTCTGCTGAGATCCAATATTGGTCTCCACTCTCCCGTCTTTTGGGGACCAAAAGAACCTTGAGTAGATTCCGGCTCTGAATGGTCTACTGTAACTGGCTGAATGGCTCTTTTGCAGTAGTTTTGCGATTTCTAACTCTGCAATGTCCCTTAGACCGGGTGGTACATCTGGAAGGGAACTTGAGGGAAGGGACTTTCCTCGAAAGGAATTATGTAACCCTTGGATATGATCGACTGTACCCATCTGTCTTGAGTGAGGGAATGCCAGGCTTCTGGGTACAGTGATAATCTTCCCGACTGCCTCCAAGGAGGGACAGCCGGGCAACACCTCAGGGATGTTGAAAGGGCTTATCAGAGAGAGGCTCCCTGTTTCCCTGGTTCTTGGACCCCTCTGCCTCTAGAGCGTCTGTTGTTGTTACCCCCTCTGCCTCTAGGGGTAAACTGACCACGTGAATCGGCGTGACTCCTTGGGATTCTGAACCACATCTTCCCACCCTTCTGTCCTTTGGGATAAGGCCTAGAAGGGGTGGAAAACAGACTCCAACAGCAGAAAGAGTCTTGCCGTCCTGCTCACACCTGGTCAAGGTTTCCTTCACCTGGGGCCAAACAAAGCTGACCCATCAAAGGGAGAATTTGTGAAGGACGCCTTAAAGGGATCCATAAAATCACATAGCCGCATCCAGGCTTGGCGTCTAAGAGCCACACCTGTGCCTGGGGCTCTACTGGCTCCACCCGCAGCATAAGATATTAGCCGCATGGAGGAGGTAGGAAGGGAATTGAGGGTTCCTAGCTGCGAAGCAATCTTTTCTTGAGCCCCTGCAGCTGTAGGATCCTGAACTACTTCCCCCAGGCCCGTGAGGATATCCCTTTGGACCCTGGTGAAGTGACATAGGTAATTCAGCGCACGCATACCAAAGGTCGCTGAGGAAAACATCCGCTTACATTACCTATCCATGGTCCTAGAGTCCTTATTAGGAGGATGGACGGGCACGGAAGGATCTGCAAGTTCCTTTTGGTGGCAGCCACCACCATGGCATCAGCGGGACACCCTTGGTAAGGAATTGTTTGTCACTAGGGGCAGTGATAAATTTAGAAGGCCTCCTAGGGACTGGCTCTACAGAGTCAGGAGCTGCCACGCCTTCGTGCAATAACCTGCATAAGGGGTCGAAGGCGGAGACACCCAGGAGGTGGAGGGCCGAGATCCAAACGCCTCTAGGTATACTGACTCATCCTCAGAGGGATTGTTGGTGGGCCAGTTTCCCTCTGTTTCAGAAGTTCTAGGATGTCTGAGAAGGAGACATCCTCAGAGGGGATCTAGGGATCCCTCTGACTCATCAAAGTCAGTATCCAGTGACAGACTCGGGGAGTCTACATGCTTCCTCTCACAAGTCCTCTTCCTAGGAGGATCTCCCGAAACATCAGGAGAATCCTCGGAAGAGGGGGAAATTCCCAATGGGGAAACCTGAGGCGGAGGATCTCTGGGTCCTGTAGCAAGAGAAGTGGCAGAGATGTCAACAGGTACTATAGAGGGAGGAGCTACGGAACAGACTGCTGACTGATACCAGTGGCCAGTACACTCTTCATCACCTCGAATGCTCCCCTCCCAGGCAGGTCCGAGAGAACCCGCTCCGAAGAGCTAGGAACTCCAGGGGCCACCGAAAGGGAAGTCTCTGAGGCAGATGTCGGAGCCGAGCTCACCAAGGCCGAGGCTCCAAGGGGAAGAGCGGGCTCGGACAAGGGTCCGATGCCACTCACCCCCTCGGAGGAGACCATGGAAGCCCGACCACCGAATCCCTCTAAGGAAGAGGAGATAAGAGTAGAGGCTGAAGGAACAGAAGGGGGTATCCGTCCTCCAGCCGTAGCAGTAACCATGCCGAAGACTCCAACTCCAAGCTCTGGGGTAGAGTTGAAGGAGGAACTGTAACGGGTGTGGACCAACAGTCGTCTGCTGAGACGGGCTGTGTAACATTTGGGCCAGTACCTGTGACTTGAGTAATCTACTGACCACTCTCTCTAGGTCATGATCTGACAACCTGGATGACCTTGAAGATCGGCTCCGATGGCTCCGTTCGATAGAAGAGGTGAAGCCGAGCGAAAGTACCGGCTCCAAGGAGGGACACCCCGACCTCTTCCGGAAAGGAGCCATCGGAGCCGATACTACAGATCCTGTCGGAGCCGACTTCGGAGCCGACAGAGCGTCTCGATATCGGCTCCAGCGAGCCGATACAGCCACAAATAACGGTGTCGGAGCCGATCGGAGCCGACACCGATGCCTGTGCCACATGGGTGTCGGAACCGATCGGAGCCGACATCGGTGGACAATACAGATTCGCACCGATAGCCATCGGTGCCGAAGCTGTCAAGCCAGAATCGGCTCCAGCGAGCGATCTCGACTCAATGCAGTCGGAGCCGAGGCCGCAGGCTTAGATACAGAAGCCTGGGCCTTGGCAGGTTTTGTTGATTTTGGTGGAGCCGACTTAGCCGGAGAGCCCTCCGGCTTAAGAAGGCCCCTAAGAATCAACTTGTTACGTCTCTCCTGCAGGACTCTCTGGCTGAAGGAGTGACAAATAGCACAGGAGTCCTGCAGGTGAAGAGGGCCCAGACAATACAGGCAAGAAGTGTGACCGTCTGTCAGAGACATCTTCTGACAGCACGAGTCACACTTCTTAAAACCTGAAACCCTCTCCTTTGACATGGTGCCGAACACACAACACACACACACCAGTCAAATTAAATTAAACAAAATACCAAGAGGTATTCTATAAAACACCAACACACACACCCTAACAGGGGGGGGGGATGGGATAGGGAATTGACTAACAAAAAATTAAAAGAGACAGGGAATTTCTGTCAGAAAGGGATAGAATTAAATTTAAACTATCAAAAAATTAGTTTTAGACTAAAAAGGGGCTTGAAAATCACAAAAGTGAACAACTTACCAGGAGCTGGCAAAAAGAAGACCTCCCAAGCGAAGCGGCAAACGAGATCTGGGTACTTACTGCCTTGCATCATGGGATATGGGGCTGCCTCGAGCTGGTAAAAGGAGTTCTCGAGCTAAAGCAAGTGCCGAGTCGGAGCCGAGGATCGGCTCCGAACCCATCAAGCAAGAATGAAGGCGAGATTGACAACTTAACATCATTTAGTATCAGAGAAATACCAAGTTTCTTAAAAGAAAAAAATACTAAAGTAAAATAAACGTAAATAGTGTTGTTTTTTTAATTGAATAAATCTTTATACACATAATAGTCAAAATTTCTGTGTGGAAGGGTTCCTCAAAGGAGACTTATCTGCCAGAAAAAGCTTAAGGCCAGAAGCTACTCTTGTGAAGCCTCTGAGCTGCTTCTTCATGAGTCATCAAGAAAGTACTGAAGATCTGCTCTGACTGCTGATTTTCCCCCCTCAGAGCTGACTAATCAGTTATCAGAGTGGATGTGAGCCAGAACGTTTGGAACCTCACTGGTTATTGTGTCTTTGGCAAGACACAAGCCATACAGTCTAAACGCTATGGCAGTACGAATGATGAACATCTGAGGATTTTTTAGGTATATAGGAAAAAGATGGAAAGGATATACAGAACTGGTCCAGCTAAAAACTTAGAAAAAGCAGAGGCACTGAATGACTACTTTACTTCAGTCTTCACAAAGGAAAGCAAGGGAAGTGGGGGATACTGGAAAGGAGGCAAGGCAGAATGGGGAGAATAAAGGACAGACAACGGGATAGATGGCAAGGACATTCAGAGGGAACCTGTTGCTCTTATTGCTAGATAAGCACATAGGTTAGATTATCTGCCTCCCAGAGTCCCCAGAAATCTAATTATTGTGTTTGTAGACCACCCTGATGGAGATCTTTAGTGCATCTTTTCCTAGTATAGAAGTGCCAGAGAACTAGGAGGAAGACACCATTGTCTCCTTGCACAAGGAAGAAACAGCAAAAATAAATAAATAAATAAAAATCAGAGGAATTACAAGCTTGTTAGCTTAATTCATTAACATTTATGAGATGTGGAGCATCACACCACTAGCAGGCCTCACAAATCTTTACATTCCACAGCACTTATTGAAAAAAATCAAGTTAAAAAAAATAGGTCATAGGTTCATAGGTAGGTAATAGGCTATCAGCCCAAGGGCCTACGTAAGCCTAGCCAGCAAGGTTCCATGGCTTACGCCACCCAAGAAAGTTATTTTCCTGTGCCACTGTCAAGCAGAGACACAGAAGTGATCCCCGGGGTGTATTTCCTATTTCCCATCCACTCATCAAGATTTTTCTTGAAGAGTGCTAATGAAGAACTTTGCTTGACATAGATGGGTAGCTTGTTCCAGAGTACAGGAAGTCTCTGGGACAGGAATCTATCTCTCCAGCATGTCCTGTTTATTGTGGTGACAAGGTTTAGGTCCCTAGAGCGTGTAGCTCAGTGGGATTGGGATTTCTTTAGGTGTAGCATGTCCAACAGCACTGGGTTTGACATATGTTAGGCAGAGATCAACTCGGAGTAGGCGATATGCTACTGAGTAAAGCTGGAGTTTTTTGAGGCGGTCAGTGTAGGGCATTTGTTTGAGGCCAGTAATCCTCTTTGTGAGGTACTTCTGTGGCCTTTCCAGCTGCTGCAGATGTCTTGTGAGGTACATTCCAAAAGGGGCGTTGTACTCTATAATGGGTCTAATGAGTGACAAGTAGAGGGGAACAATGGCCTCATTTTTCCTGGATGATAACCCTTTTATGATGAGGTGTGCCACATAGAAGGACTTCCTGAATACTGTGGCGATGTGACTATCAAAGGAGAGACTACTGTCCACCTGGGTCCCAAGGTCTCTTATCACGCATTTGGTGTTAAGTAGATTGCTGCCTATGTGGTAGTTCATGGGTACAGAGTTTTTACCAAAGGGGATGACACTGCACTTTTTGGCATTGAGCTTGAGGCCATGGCTCTGACACCAGGCATCTGTCTCAGTGAGGCCCTTCTGTAGGATGTCCACATCATTTGAGGACTTGACTATGGCTCCTAGTTTACAGTCATCTGCGAACTTCGTTAGCCAGAGGCCTTCTGTGTTACCTGTACTTCAGATAAGTAGATACCAAACAGGAGAGGTCCCAGGACGGAACCCTGTGGTACTCCACTTGTCACTGCTTTGAGGTCAGATTTGAAGTCTGCAACTTTTACAGTGTGGGTTCTGTCAGTGAGCCAGTTGGCAACCCATCTTGTGACGTAGGGATTTATACCTAGTTTAGTGAGTTTAGCTATAACTCCAGAATGGGGGATGGTGTCGAAAGCCTTGGCGAGGTCAAGATAGGCTGTGTGAACCACCTTACCCTCATCCACGGCTTTGGTGACTGCCTCAAAGAAGTCGATCAGGTTCAGGAGGCATGATCTGCCTTTCACAAACCCGAACTGGGTGGGATCCAGAGTTTGGAGGTTACTAATGTCTTTGTTTATGAGTTCCATGATGATACGTTCCATGACCTTGCAAACCAGGCTTGTCAGGCTAATAGGTCGATAGTTCCCGGGATCAGTGGTGGCTCCCCCTTTGTGGAGTGGGATAACTGTTGCAAATGTAAATATCCTGTGAACAGTAAGTGCTAATAAGAAGGTACAAATAGCAAGGATACTGATACAAAAGACTTACTTACAGTGATAACAGTCAGTGCATTTGCAGTATATCAATATATTTTTTCTCTAAAATTTCACAAACATTTGTATCTTGGAAACTGTACACCCCAGATATATAGTGTCAGAGCATTTTTGTTCAGCCGTATTTTAGTTTCTGCATGACATTAATAAATTCCTTACTGGATACTTGTTTACTGAGATATTTATATAAATATGAAAATGATGCTTATTTGCACAATTGACAACATAAATAACAACAAATGACTCTCAAGATGTACAAACAAAAGTTATGCATTTATAATGA
Source organism: Protopterus annectens (assembly GCF_019279795.1). Classification (NCBI taxonomy): domain Eukaryota; kingdom Metazoa; phylum Chordata; order Ceratodontiformes; family Protopteridae; genus Protopterus; species Protopterus annectens. The sequence goes on along the minus strand of NC_056743.1, from coordinate 913,462,911 downwards.
TAGAACCATGTTGTCCTGTTTTCATCTGGTTCAACATTTGGGACTCAGATCTGAATCAGATCTGGCTTCAGCATCTTCAAACCTTAGGATCCGGGACTCTGACTCCTCCCCTACACATAATTCCCTTGCCACTGTCAAATTACCTCAAGCAATTGTCTAACTACAGGAACACCTGGAACCCCTGCAGTCTGAGGTAGGCTGTTACTGCTGTAATGCAATGCATTTGATACACCCCCGGGAGATGTAGTGAGTCCAAAGGGCAGAGCTCTGAATTGAAAATGACTGGCTCCCAGCTTGAAGCAGAGAAATCTCCTGGAGTGTCTGTGTGTCTATATGTGGTAAAGGCATCCTGGAAATCGATGAAGCACATTCAGTTGTCCTTTTTGAGTAGAGGCAAAATGGACTGAACTGTGACTATTCAGAATTTTGTCTATTTCATGTACTGGTTTAAATGACTTAGGTCAATATTGGCCTTAGGTCCCCTGTCTTTTTTGGAACTAAAAAGAACTTGGAGTAGACACCAGATCCTATCTGGTCTGGTGAGACCTGCTGGATCATTCTTTTCCAACAGCCTGGTCTCTTCTGCTATTGTGGATTCCAACTGATTGGTCGGCACTAAGGGAATCCTTGATTTTGCCTGAAGTAGTTAGAAATGGGATTGAGTATCATCTGCTTATTATCCTTAACACCTAAGAATCTGAAGTGATGGCCTACCTAAGTTTGAGGGTGTAGGGACAGGGGCTCACCGACTGCCTCCATAGTGCATCAGTAGTACAACCTTTTAGGAGCAATGGAAGGATTTCTCATAAAAGGGTCCAGAAAATTCTTGGTTCTGTAGTCCACTTCTGCCTCTTGGGTGACATCCATTGAAATTATCTCCTCCTCTGCCACGGGGAGGTCTGTCTGACGAAGTGCCCTGGGAAGGAACTTGCAATTTTTAGAACATTTTCTTCTATTCTTTCCGATTCCTGGAGAATGTTCTCTGAAGAGAGAAGAAATGTATCCCAACTGCACAGAGAGTCTTGCCATCTTGTTTGCTTCTCATTAGTGTGTCCTTAACTTTTGGTCTAAAGAATGCAGCATTGATGAAGGACATCTTGAAGCCCTCCACAAAATCACACAACCCGCATCCAGGCATAGCAGTGTAAGGCTATACTGGTACCTGCTGCTCTGGCTGTCCCATCAGCTACATTTGAAAGCAGATGCCAAGAGACATTAAAAATAAAGGATAAGGCAGAAAGATGGGATTCCACTGTTTTCTAGATATCTACTGGCAAATCACCAGAAAGAGAATTGGTGATTTTTTTGGTCAATTCTCTTTGGAACCAAATAATATGGGCCATGTAGTTCAGTGCTCTCAGTTGCTAAAGCATATGTCCATTTTCTAAACCCATCCAAGGCCCTGGACTCCATGATAGGGGGGATGGAAAGACAAACTCTCCTCTGAGATTTCCTTCTTTGTGGCTGTTGCTATGACCATGGCATCCATGGGGGGACCCTTACTCCATAAAAGTCTATCTTTCAGTGCTGCCAGAATCCTGTCAGATTTCTTTGGTATGGGCTTTGCTGTATCAGGTACCTTCCAGGCTTGCTCAGCCACTAGATCAACAAGGGTGTCAGGGAAATGGACCAACCAGGATGTAGAACAGCCATCTCTAAAAGCCTGCAGGTTCACAGATTTTACCAGGGAAGGCATATCTGTTGACCAGCCCCTTTCTGTTAGACCAATTCTAGAATTTCTCTGAAGGAGACTTCTCCAAAAGGGGATCTCAGGGGGAACTGGGTTTATATCATAAGTTCGAAAGCTAATAACTCTGAAGCACAAAACTCCGAACTTCAAACCTCGAAGTTCAAAAACGTCGAACCGTAGAACGGAGATCGCCATAGAGTGCGGGAAGGGAAGATTTTCCTTTACTACACTGTAGTGCGATCTCAGAGTTGGTATATTTAAGTAGCGGGGGGTGTGGGGGGACTTGCCCCCCCCCCCTGCACAGAGCGTTTTGTTTTTTTGTTTTGGGTAATTAGGGGTTTTTTTTGGTGGATTCAATGTTGCCAGCTTTCGAGGTTTGAAGTTTGTGGTTTTGAGCTTCGGAGTTATCAGCTTTCGATTATGTGATATAGACGCGAGGGAACCTTCCCTTTGCTCTAAATCCATGCCTGCTGTGATAGAGTCTGGTGATGAATCCAAGTGCTTCCGTTTATACTTCTGCTTTCTATTTACCTGTCATTGGGGAATATCTGGTGATGTGTCTGACACAGACTGAGAACTTAAAGAGAGTACTTCCCCAAGACATTTGTGGAGACTGGCTGTACCTGTTGATGAGAAGGAGAGGATTTCGGAGAAAAATATGTCTGAGTTTGGGTCAGATCCGAAAAGGATGTTGGCACTTCTTCTTTCAAATGTGAGAGGACCCAATCGAAGGACTCAAAGACTGAGGAAGCGATAGGAGCCAAGGAAGTCTCTCTAAGAGCTGGTACAGAGAGAGATCTTGAAGTCACAATCCTCCTCAGCTCCTAGGCCGGCACTGGAGCTGAGCTATTGTGAGCCGCGACTGCAAGAAGAGGAAAGGATGGCTCCTACAACTTTGGAGTCAAACCTTCTCCTTGAACACTGGCTCCGAAGCTTGAGCTCCAACTCTCGTCTTGATCCCAGATGCTCAGAGTCAAGAGAGACTAGATCATAGTCAGACGTGAAGTAGATGGCACTAATGGCATCGATATAGCTGCTCCAAAGATTTTCAGATCCGAGGGCTGTAGTTCTGAAGGATGGACCTGCAAAAGAGTCAAACAGGGATGGGTTGACGGTGATGTTCCCAACTTTATCAGAGGGGACAGAGATGGGAGGGCCCCTAACTGCATCTACGTCCACAGGAATTTCTGCGTCATTTTGTTGATGTCAGCTTCAGTGAGACTCGTAATACATTAGGCAGACCTTGAAGAAGCAATTGACAAAGCCCTGGACTGTTGTTGCAGAATGGGGGAATGTAACCGAGGACTGATTGGATTTAGAGTGAAAAGGTTGAAGGAGAATGGCGAACGGATCCAAGGTTTCAGATTCGAAGGCTTCTGCATTTTCGGTGCTGGACCCACTGATGCTGTGTGATGTTCTTCATCTCACATTGCTGCAGTCATAACCTGTGGGTAGTCCGCTGTCCTCGGTCGGCCCGAATACCAAAGTGTTAGGCTGGCGTCGGTCATGGTCGCTCAGATCTGACGTCAGTACGCCGTGGTACTAAAGCGCATGACCGACGCCATATCCTCAGTCTTTCTTGCCGCATGGTCCGAAGCAGAAGCAGCGTTTGCAAGTGCCGTTCGGCGTCCTGAAATTTTCGTATTCTGAGTTTCAGACCGAAGACCAAGTTGGGCTAAGTACCCCGTTGGGGAATATTTTTGTCTTTTCTTGCCTCAGTTTAATCCGGATGTCAGAAAAAGTGAATAATTGTATTTCTTGTGGGAAACAGATACCTCATAGGGATTACCACTCTCTCTGTATTCCTTGCTTGGGGCCTGAGCACGACGTAGTCGGGTGTCGCTTTTGTGCTAGATTTAATAAGCGCACCATTAAACGCAGATTAGATTGTGCTAGGCTTGTCTTGATGGCGGTGTAACTACAATATGCCGTTGGATCCTCCGCCCGCTACCACTAAGAAGCGTAAGGAAAAATCGTTAAAGTCCAAGCAGGATGAGTCGTCCGTTACGGACGCCGGTTCTTTAGAAACTACGGTGGAATCTGTGGATCCAGCCAAGGTTTCAGCTGAGTCTCAGGGGGAGCCTTTAATTTTGCAGGATGTGGCCTCTCAGGAGTCGGGTCAGGCTGAGGGGGCCTCTCAGGTCTCTGTAGTCCCTTCTTTGCATAAGGTGGTTAGGCCTTCTACTTCTGTCTCTAAAGTACCTTCCAAGGTCAGGCCTGGTTTGTCTTCCTCTGGCGTCAGCCCTAGTTCTGCAGGTTCTGTACCTAAAAAGCATATGCTGAAAATGGCAGAGGATTTGATTACCTTAATCAGGGGTTCTTTGCCCCCTCCAGATAAGAGGCCTAGGGTGGAGCCAGGGGTGGAAGGATTGGAGCATTCCTCAGATTACTCAGAGTCTTCGGCTGAAGACATTCAGGATTTTCCTCCTTATTCTGATTCAGATGCAGAGGATTCTAGTCCTTCTGCTTCCCCTCCAGAGGATTTTTCTTTTTCTGAAACCCTGAATTCCATGAGGGAGCATTTTAAGTGGGAAGGTCAGGATTTCTCAGATTCTCGAAAGAGACTTAGGGAATTTTTGTTTTTACCACAGCATAGGCCCTTGGCTATACCCCCTGTTTTGGATGTTGTTCAGGATGTTTTCTCTGAAGCTTCCCTTAATCCTGATTCTTTGCCTCCTGCCCCGGTCAAGCCAAACAGGTATTACAGAGTGCCAGAGGCTCATAAATGTTTGTATAAGAGCCCAAGAGCAGACCCGGAAACTATTAGCCAGGGACCTAAGGGTGTCAGGGCTTCTGTTGTAAAGAATCCAGTTCCTATGGATAAAGATTCTAGAGCTTTGGATAGGTGGGGTAAAAAAGTGTATACCTCTTCCACTCTAGCAATGAGGGCTTTGAATTGCCAGTTTCATATGCTGAAGTACCAGAATTTTCTCCTAAGTCAGTTAAAATCTAAGGTAGATGCTTTGGCAGAGGGCACAGAGTGTAAGGAATTGCAGGATTTAGTTCATGCCTCTGATCAGGTGGGTAAGCATTCTTTGCAGTGTGGTTTTGATGCTCTTCAGGCTTCTTCCAGGGTGGCTGCCACTGGATCAGTTATTCGTAGGCATGCCTGGCTTAAGGATCAGAACTTGTCAGAGCATGTTAAAGCTCGAATTTTGGATGCTCCCCTTCAATCTGAAGTTTTGTTTGGTTCTCCTGTGGAGTCAGTTTTGAAGAAAATGGAAGACAAAGCTAAGTCTATGCAGACAGTTAAGGATTTTTTACAGGTGCAGCCCCCTAAGTTTAGCAGAAATTGGCCTACTAAGGGATGGGCTTATCCTTCTTCTGATTTACAGTCTAGGGGCAGATCTAGACGTGGTAGGGGCAGAGCTCATGCTCAGGGTTCTTTCAGGCCTAGGACGTGGAGTTCCCCTGCACAATCTTCAGGTGAGGGCAGGGGTCAGCCTTTTCGTAAGCAGACCCAATGACCTGTATCTCCAGCTGCCAGATCCCTCCTGTCTGGCAGCTCCTCTGGGAGGAAAGTTGGCACTTTTCAGGCAAAATTGGCTTTTAGTCACCCAGGACAAATGGGTGTTGGACATTATAGACCGAGGCTACAAGTTTTATTTTCACACCTTGCCTCCTTTCAAAGGCATGCCAGACGTTCCTCCTCAGCAAAAGTTGGAGGCTCACAAACAGATTTCTTTGCTTTTAAAAATGGGGCTATCCAGGGGTCCCTCCGTCAGAAGTGGGCCTAGGATTTTATTCTCGCCTGTTTTGGTACCAAAGAAAGGAAACACTTGGAGGCCAATTCTGGACTTGTCTATTCTCAACACATACCTGGACATTCCCAAATTCAAGATGTTAACTTTGCAACAGCTTCTGCCTCTGCTAGGCAAAGATCACTGGATGGTAACTCTGGATCTCAAAGAGGCTTATCTTCACATTCCTATCAGGCCCAGCTGCAGGAGGTTCCTGCGTTTGGCTGGCACTTTTCATTATCAGTTCTCTGCATTGCCCTTTGGCTTATCTACTGCGCCCAGGGTGTTCACAAAAGTCCTGGCTCGGTGATAGCCTTCTTAAGACTAAGGGAATACAAATTTATCCTTATTTGGACGATTGCCTGATTCTTGCTCAAGACAAAGTCAAGTTACTTCACCATCTTCAGTATGTTATGACAGTGTTAAGGTGCCTAGGGTATTCTGTGAACGAAACAAAGTCCAGTCTAGTACCCTCTCAGGACATGTGCTTTCTGGGTGTGAGACTGAACACAGCCTCTCAGATGGCGTTTTTGACCCCGGACAAACAAAGAAACCTTGCCCTTTACTTCCAGCAATTATCTCTACGGTCCAGGCTGACTGCAAAGACAGTCCTTCAGGCCTTGGGGTTCATGGCATCTTGTATTCTGGTGCTTCCCAATGCCAAACTGCATATGAGGAAGCTACAATGGTATCTCAAAAGCGTATGGACTCAACACTGCCACGATTTGGACACTGTCATTCAGATAATACCTTGCATCCAAAGGGAATTCTTGTGGTGGGCTCAGGAATGTCACCTAAACAAGGGACTCCCTGTGACCCGACCAGAGGCGAGTCAGATCTTAACGACAGATGCCTCAGACATGGCTTGGGGAGCACACTTCAATGGGAAATGGGTTCAAGACACGTGGCCTCCCAGACTACAACATTTGCATATCAACATGAAGGAGATGTTAGCAGTCCAATTTGCCTTGATGGCCTTCAAGGATCTACTTCAACCAGGACAGGTGTTGATTCAAACAGACAACACAACAGTCATGTGGTACATCAACAAGCAAGGGGGAACCCATTCGTACCCTCTTTGCAGACAAGCTATGATTTTGTGGGATACTGCTCTCAGTTTGCACCTCACTCTTCAGGCAAGGTTTCTGCCGGGAGCACAGAACTCCTTAGCAGATGTTTTGAGCAGACAGATGGTGGATCCCCACGAATGGAAATTGGATCCTCATGTATTTCAACAGTTGACGGTGGCTTGGGGAACTCCAGACATAGATCTGTTCGCTTCTCCACTAAATTTCCAACTGCCAAAGTTTTGCACAAAGCTGTTTCACCCAAAAGCTTGGAAAGTGGATGCTCTATCATTCAGTTGGAACAACCTTCACGTCTATGCCTTTCATCCTCTGCCTCTTCTTCCCAAGGTGCTCTTGAAGGTCAGACAGGACAAGCCTTGCATGATTCTAATAGCTCCAGATTGGCCATGTCAGCACTGGTACCCTCTGCTGAGGAGTTTAGTACGGGAGCCTCCTTGGCCTTTGCCATCAGTTCTACACCTTTTGTCCCAGGCAAGCAATCATTTCCGCAATGTCAGGATACAGTCCCTGCATCTGACAACTTGGCATATTCTGTTTTAGACCCTGGGGGGTCGCAGCTTCCTCAACAAGTTTTGAATGTCATTTTGGAGGCCAGACGGCCTAGTACCAGGAAAGTTTATGCTGATAAATGGAGGAGATTTTTTCTTTGGAGCAAAACAAAGAGCTTTGATGTCTCTGTGTCTAATTTGAGTGTTTCACTTCAGTATCTTACAGAATTATTAGACAAGGGTTTGTCTTTCTCCTCTGTAAAAGTTCATGCTGCAGCCATTTCTGCTCACTATGACTGTGACCCTCCTTTATTCTCTCACCCTTTGTTTAAGCAATTTCTTAGAGGGGCAAAAAATAAGACCCCACGTAGAGCTCCTACTCCTTCCTGGGATCTCAATTTTGTGTTGGAAAAGCTCACTTTACCTCCTTTTGAACCTGCAGCTACTACGGAGTTGAAGTTTTTGTCTTGGAAGACTGCTTTTTTGTTGGCCATTACGTCTGCTAGAAGGGTATCTGAATTACAGGCTCTAATGGCAGTTGAACCCTTCTTGATATTTCATAAGGACAGGGTCTCCCTGCGTACTAACCCTACTTTTATGCCTAAGGTTGTTTCTAATGTGGCATTAAACCAATCTATTCATTTGCCTACATTTTATGCTGATCCCCAAAATAAGGGGGAAAAAATTTTACACTCTTTGGATATTCACAGGCAGTTGCGTTATTATTTGAGCAGAACCAAAGGGTTCAGGCAGTCTCAACAGTTGTTTATTTCTTTTGCTTTGGGTTCTCAGGTGAAACCTGTTTCAAAACAAACTATTTCTAAGTGGATTGGCCATTGTATTGCTTTTGTTATTCTCATCATGGTAAGGAGGTTCCGCTGGAATCAGACCTCATTCCACTAGGGCGACTGCCACTTCTACTGCTTTTTAAGGGAGTAGCTACTAAAGATATTTTGGAGGCAGCTACTTGGAGTTCAGTGCACACTTTTTCTAAACATTACCATCTCCCTCTTTACTCCAAATCTAGGGCTGGGTTTGCCACTGCAGTTTTACAGGGCATGTTAGCAGCTCCCAATGCTTTCTGATTTTGCCAACCTCCCTTTACCTTTGCTTTGGGATTCTACCCACAGGTTATGACTGCAGCAATGTGAGATGAAGAACATAGTACAGTTTTGTACCTACCATAAATGTAGATGTTCGAAGATCCACATTGCTGCAGTCCAATTCCTCCCTCCTTCCCTCTGTAGTTTGGGGTGGTTGTGTGGTTTGTGTTGTAAATTTTGTTTCTACATGGGTGATTGGGTGTTTTTCCATTTTTGGCTATGGCCTTTCTTTTTAAGGCCTTCTGACATCTGGGGCAAGAAAGACTGAGGATATGGCGTCGGTCATGCGCTTTAGTACCACGGCGTACTGACGTCAGATGTGAGCGACCATGACCGACGCCAGCCTAACACTTTGGTATTCAGGCCGACCGAGGACAGCGGACTACCCACAGGTTATGACTGCAGCAATGTGGATCTTCGAACATCTACATTTATGGTAGGTACAAAACTGTACTTTTTTTGGCTTTTTCAATGCCCTTCTCAGGAGTCTTGTCTTGAATGGGGTCCTTTGACTTTGAAGCTTCCTTATCTTTTTCCCCTCTTAAAACTGTTGTCCAACATCTTAAAAAAGTCAGTACACAACAGTAATTACTCTAAATTTAAATACAAAAAAGTAAGTACAATAACTAAAAATGTAGAAAAGTTTGTAGAAGAATGTTTGTTTACATTAGCTTAGCTTACATTAGCTATAGGGGAGGAGAAAATAGTACAATATTGAAGAAAGAATAATACAATTTCTAAAGCTACCAGGTGAAAAACTGATAAACAGTTATACCAAAAAACATCTCGGAGCCCCTGCGGCCATTCGGTTTAAGAAACAAATGAGATCTGAAGTAATTTGACAGTGGTAAGGAAATTATGGGTAGGGGAAGAGTCACAACCCTGGATCCAAGGGTTTGAAGATACTGAGGCCGGATCGAAGTCAAATCCAAGTCCCAAAGCTTGACTCAGATGAAAAAAAAGACAACATCGGATCTTACAATGAAAAAATCGTTGACAGTTTTCCTCAACATCATCTAAGGTTTCACCCGATGCCATGCTGGAGTTTGTAAGTCACTTGCATTTGGAAATATTAACATACATGTAGAAATATTGTTTGCATTCTTAATTCTAATATTTCTACTAGACAGAGAAAGACAGATAAGTGTTTTCATTTCCTGATCTAATTTTAAATTCATTTTAACAGTCTGTATCTGTTTTACCTAAGATCTTTAAGCCTATATTAGTGATTCCAGTACATAGCTGCACTGCACTTTTTCTGTTTAAGTGTTCTAACCGTTCTTATTAAGCCCTGGTTTCATTCTCGTGCACTGAATGCATGTCTTCCTAAGTCAGGACTTGTCTTTGGATTGGGGCAGTTCCAAGCCAGTCATCTCACAGTTAAGGGTCTAATTGTTTTCCTTCCCATCCACTCTGTTGTAGTTGTGTTCTTAAACATAAACATAATTCCCTCACTCTCCCATTTATTGGCTGTTGCCAATAAGCGCATACATATCATTTTGCAAGGTCTCCTGCCTTAAACTACTCACCAGGCTAAAAGACCTTTGATAAAAGTGCTTAATATGGACTGAAGTGATATAATTTGCACTGATTTTAGTATCAAATTAGTGAGTTTTTTTACTATAATTAGTTTACAGGCTCTTGCTGGTGGCAGAAGGTTTCCAGTCTAGTTGCTTTGTATTGAAATTTAAATACTCAGTAGCAAGTACACTCAAACATTATTCTAAAACAAAACTCTAAACAGTTACAGTTGCCCCTGCCCCAGATTTATTCCTGTCGAAATTTGCAGTACTGTGTTTTATTCTTCTGTTACGTGCAAACCTGCAGTTTTAAAAGTACTGTATTTTATTTTTTCTATTACCTAATTGTTTCACTGACTAGTGTGCTGTGTGTCTTTCTGCTGTAACAGGGGGTGATGGTCTTCTCACTTATCTGATATTTAACTGTTAGCCTAGAGGGTTTCCTCTGTACTTTAAGTGCTAGCCACAAAGTATGAGAATTCATTTTATGCTCAATTTCTGAGTGACTTGGTTGGCTACAATCACCTGCATTAGAAGCTGAAGTTAAGTGCAAACTTGCAGTACTGTGTTTTATTCTTCTGTTAAGTGCAAACTTGCAGTTTTAAAAGTACTGTTTTTATTTTTTCTGTTACCTAATTGTTTCACCGAATAGTGTGCTGTGTGTCGCTCTGCAGTTAGTTCCTCACCCCACCCTTCTTGTTCTTGTCTTGGTGTTAGTGTTGGTGGCTCTGGAATTGCCCGCCCCTCCTGTAAGTTTATGTTTGAACACTCCACCTGGGTCCATCTCATTTGCTCACTTAACCGAATACAGTGAGATCATATTCTGTCTAGTGTTCACACTACTTAATACAGAGAGAAGATTTGAGAAGGCCAACCCACTTAGGGTCTTCCTTCCTTCCTCTCTCCTTGCACTTTACTAACAAAAAAAATTGCACTTTATTCATCTGCTTTTATTGTATTTGTGTTTCCTCCTACTTTATTTTGCATTTGCCTCTTCTTAAACGTACTCAATTTTATTTATTCTGCTGCATTTATTACTGCTTGGTAGTAAATAGTCTGATTAAATTGTAACTGTTATTCTAAGTCTTTTGGTTTAAGCACTTGGGCTTCATACCTGTTGTTTTACAATAAGAAGGTTTGTGGTCCACACTGTTGTGGCAGGACAGGTAGCTTACATCTTTCTAAGCTAGGAATTGCTGATTGAAGGCTCAGTGTCTGCTATTCTACAAGTGTATTAGTTACATTAAGAAGATTTGTGGTCTGCACTCTTGTGGGAGGAGAGGCTGGATTCTGCCCATCTGAGCTGGGAATTTCTGGTCAAAGGCTTATGTGCCTGCTTATCTGAACTATTTCTTTCTGAAATTGGTGTGCCTTGTTGCTGTAGCATAGACCAGATTCAGGCCTGCTGAATCTAGCTTTGTTTGTATAACTTGAGCACTGATCCAGGCCAACTTTTTTGGAGAAGGTTCCCCTGCACCCTAGTGGCAGGAGTGTGCAGTTAGAACTTGTCTGATTGAAGACTGCTGGAACAGGGCTCAGTTTTGAGCTTTTTTCTGGTTAATTGGGTAACTTGTTTAAATCAGTTTGTTCGTTTTCTATTGTTTTATATATATAAAAAAATTGCACTTTATTCAACTGCTTTTACTCTATTTGTGTTTCTTCCTACTTTATTACTAGGGACATTGACTATAAATCTGATCTGAGATATAAAACAATAAGTATCCTTTTCTGTGCATTTAAGTGTTTATTTGATTGTATTTGCTTTATTTTCTAAAAAAAAAAAATACTTGTTTCCCACCTTTCTAAGCTAGCATAGTCCAGTTTTCAGGTAAGTGCTGAATTCAGGGCTGTGTTACAAGTCTCTGTGTTTGCTCATATCTTACCTGGATAGAAGGAAGTTTCTCTGTTCACCTGTGAGAGAGGGGAGCTTTGACCAGCCTATCTGTCCCTGGAGGAGTGGCATCAGCCCAGAAATTAGTAGTTTATTGGCCATTTTGGGCTCATTTCTATCTCTTTCATTTCCCTGCTATAAAAACCACATTTGCCCGGTTGTGCACCACGGGCAGTGCTGGTTAGCTAGGGTATAACTATTCCCGGCTCCACAAAGTCTCCTCTTCAATTTTTCCCTTGGAACTAGACAAACTTTCAACTTAGGCACTCAAATAAGAAGTTATGTACTCACCATAACGTTCCATCTGAGTAGGTATCTTCATTTGTCTGCAACCTGTGGGATACGGATCCAATCTCGGATCCGAGCCGGCAACTTCTATCATAGCATAGATCCGAGCTCCTAGCTCCTCCCCTTACCCATAAACCCCTGCCTGCCCTAACTGACCTCAGATCAAGTTTGCCCCATATCACAACAGATAAAAGGTGTCCCAATGGGAACATATGCTAATAACACAAGAACGATCATATCGGTCAGGGGGAAGGAGGGGGGGTGGTTGCAGACAAATGAAGATACCTACTCAAATGGAACGTTATGGTGAGTACATATCTTCTTAATCTGAAGTAGGAACTTCATTTGTCAGCAACCTGTGGGACAGAGTCCCCAGCTACCTAAGTCTTGGGTGGCCTTCATGGAAGGATATTCCAGAGCACCGCAGAGCCAAAGGACGCTCTACCTCGGGAAACAACATCTATTTTATAATGGCTGATAAAGGTGTGAGATGAAGCCCAAGTGGCTGCGGAACAAATGTCATCCAGTGGAACCCTAGCTTGAAAGGCCGCAGAAGTGGCAACGGCCCTAGTAGAATGAGCATGGATTCCTTGAGGTGCAGGCCTCCCCGAGCTCTGATATGCTAAAAGAATACAACTCGAGATCCATCGAGAGAGAGAGAAACCTTAGAAACTGATTTTCTGAAATTACTTTTGGCAAAGGAGATAAACAACTGATCGGATTGCCTATGATCAGCAGTTCTATGGATATAAAAACGTAGTTGTCTGTACGTCCAAGGAATGTAGCTTGTACTCTCCTTTGTTATGAAAGTTGGGGAAAAACACTGGGAGACTGATGGATTGATTGATGTTCGCTTCTGAAGATACCTTAGGTAGAAAGGACGGGTTGATTCTGAGGTAAACCCTATCCGGGTGAAAAACCAGATATGGTGGTTTGACACAAAGGGCTTGCAATTCCGATACCCTTTTGGCTGAAGTTATGGCCACCAAAAAGGCTGTCTTCCAAGAGAGAAATTTGAGATCAACCGTGGCCGCCGGTTCGAATGGGGGGCCAGTCAAGGCCTGCAAGACTAAGGATAAATCCCATGGAGGTACCACCTCTTTAACTGGAGGCCTAAGGAGGAAGGTACCCTTGAGGAATGTCTTACACAGTTTGGAAGTGATACGAGGGCCAGACTCTTGCCCCACATGGTAGTATGAGATTGCTGCCAGTTGTACCTTGACTGTGGAAGAACTAGCCCCCTGGTGAAAGAGAGAGGTTAGAAAATCTAGAATTGATGATATCGGGGCTGTAAAAGGGTCTAAACGACGGTGTTCTGCCCAAATGGTGAAGCGTTTCCACTTACTCCGATAAACCTTCCTGGTGGAAGGCTTGTGAGCTGCTACAAGAATGGCTTTGACTGGTGATGAGATCCCGGGAGTCCTTATGAGGAGTGGAACTGGAGCAACCAAGCCGTCAGCTTGAGGTTGACCAGGTTCGGAGTCGGAAGACCAAGAGGATGAGAGATGAGATCCGGAATGGGATCCAGAATCCATGGTGGATACACTAGGTGAGACAATAGGTAAGGGAACCACGTCTGACGAGGCCAGAATGGGGCAATGAGGATCATTTTGCTCCCCAGCTGCCTGGCTTTCTGTAATAATTTCAACATCAGGGGAAGAGGAGGGTAAGCATAAAGCAGACCGGGAGGCCAAGCATGAACTAGAGAGTCTCTCAAGGACTCCCCCGGAGGGGAGATCAGAGCGAAGTAATCGTTGCATTTCGTGTTTGAAGGAGAGGCAAAAAGATCGCAACAAGATCGCCCCCATCGGGCAAATACTTGCTCTGCAACTCGGTGGTTGAGAGACCACTCGTAAGGAGTCAGGATAGTACGACTGAGCCTGTCCGCTAGAATGTTGGACCTTCCCGGAATGTGCGTTGCTATGAGAAAGCGGTTGGTGGAAATCGCCCATTCCCACACTCTCATGGCCTCACGACAAAGGGGGTAAGACCTGGTTCCCCCCTGTTTGTTGATGTACCAGACTACCGACATGTTGTCTGTCTGTACCACAATTGTCCCTACCGGAAGAGAGTTGCGTAGTGCCTGCAACGTCAAAAGCACCGCTCTCATCTCTAGGACGTTGATATGCAAAGAGGTCTCTACATCGTTCCATGTGCCTTGGACTGTCCTGCCTGAAAAATGCCCCCCCCACCACCCCAGGCGAGAAGCGTCCGTGGTCACTGTGTTGACTGGTGGAGGTAGTGAGAAGGGACGTCCCGTGTGGAGGTTGGGAGACTGGAGCCACCACAGGAGCGATTTTCTGCAAACCTTGCTTAAGGAAATGGGGTGAGACAGAGGGTTGCAAGACAGGGACCATTGTACCTGGAGGGTCCACTGTAGAACCCTCATGTTCAACCGGACCAATGGCAGCAGAGGGATTGCAGCCGCCAAAGATCCTAGGGCCCTCAGAATCAATTCCGCCGAAGGAGTTTGCAATTGAAGAATGGCCTGCATGTGTAACATCAGGTTCCGAAGCCGATCTGGAGTCAAGAATGCAAGCATCTGTCTGGAATCCAGTCTTGCCCCTATAAAATCCAGCATCTGTGTAGGGATGAGAGAGGATTTGGTCATGTTGATGGTTAATCCTAATAGTGGAGCCAGACCGAGAAAATAGTCCCTGCATGAACAAAGTAGATGCCTTGTTGGGGCTGTGAGGAGCCAGTCGTCCAGGTATGGAAAGACCTGAATTCCCTGGAGTCTCAGGTGGGCCGCTACTACCGCTATGACCTTGGTGAACACCCTGGGGGCTGAGATGAGACCGAAGGGGAGGACCCTGAATTGAAAGTGACTGGCTCCCAGCCGGAAGCGGAGGAACCTCCTGGAATGCCTGTCCACTAGAATGTGATAGTACGCATCCTTGAGGTCTATAGAGCACATCCAGTCGTCCTCCTGCAATAAGGGGAGGACGGATTGCAACGTGACCATTCAGAACTTTTCTTTGGGTACCGCCAGGTTTAGGAGAGAGAGGTCGAGGATGGACCTCAAGTCCCCCGTCTTTTTTGGCACCAGAAAGAACCTGGAGTAAAACCCTGATCCGACTTGATCTGGGGGGACGGGCTGGATGGCTCTTTTTTGTAGAAGCTGCTGAATTTCTGCAGCGGCCGCCTTCTTTTGACTGGGTGGGAAGTCGGGAAGGCTTCTGATTCTGGGGTTGACTATGAAGGGAATTTGTTAACCTCTGGATATAATACGAAGCACCCAGCGATCTGTTGTTATGGACTCCCATTTTGCCAGGTGCTTCGAAAAACGCCCCCCGCCTGCCTCCAGAGTGGAGCAGTCGGGAAACCCCTCAGGGGTTCTGCGTGGGCCTCTCAGAGAAAGGTTCTCTGGACCCAAAATTTCTAGGACCCCCTCTGCCTCTGGGGCGGCGTCCTCCCTGTCCTCCTCTGCCACGAGAGGACTGGTTGTCCTGAGCAGACTGAGATTGATGCGATTTTCGGAACCACATCTTCTTCTGACCCTTTTGGTTCTTGGAAAAGGACCTCTGGGGCGCAGAGAAGCAGACTCCGACGGCAGACAAGGTCTTCCCATCTTTCTCGCTCTGGACAACAGTGTCGCGAACAGTTTTGCCGAACAGTGCAGAACCATCAAAAGGGGCATTCGCGAATGATGCCTTAAAGGGTTCCGAGAAGTCACAGTGACGGAGCCAGGCCTGTCTCCTCATGACAAGCCCGACTCCGCCTGCTCTAGCGGCTCCCTCTGTAGCATGAGACAACAGCCGCATAGAGGTATTAGAGATAAAGCGGAGGGTGGCCATTCGGGAAGACTACAGATCCTTGTCTCCCTCCGACATGGACCCCGGGGGGGAAGCAGCGTATTCCTTAATTAGATCCCGCTGCATCCGAATAACGTGTGCCATGTAGTTCAAGGCCCTCATAGAGAAGGTCGCTGAACTGAAGGCCCACTTCCCAAGACGGTCCATCGCGCGAGACTCCTTGCTCAGAGGATGAACCGTGGGTCTCTCCTGAGCCAACTCTTTCTTGGTGGCTGCAGCCGCCAACATGGCATCCACAGGGGGACCTCTGCTCCAATGTGATCTCTCTGCAGGGGGGCTCAAAATTTTGTCTGGACGCTTGGGGATCGGCTCTACGGTGTCCAGTTCCTTCCAAGCCCTAGAGGATATGAGATCCACCAGAGGGTCGGGTGGAGGGGACACCCAAGAGGTAGATGGTCCTGCCTCAAACGCCTCAAGGAATACGGACTCGTCAGAGGAAGCCTTGGGGGCAGACCACCAACCCCTGATTTTGAGCATTTCCATGATGCCTCCAAAGGAGACATCCTCAGGGGGAGATCTAGGGGAGCCTTCCCCTTCATCCAAGTCCGTATCTTCGCTGAGACTCTCAGGGGAGTCCATGTGCCTCCTTTTGCACTTTGCCTTGTGAGCAATCTCCTCGGGGGGGCTGTCCGAGGAGTCCTCACGGGCTGTATCCTGTTCCACTGGAACTCCTAAAGGTGATGAGGCAGGCTGCCCCGAGGGCCGGATGAGGGGAGCCAGGACCAGATGAGAAGGAGTGCGGGAGGGAGCCGAAGCCAGGACCGGAAGCCTGGAAGCACTAGACAGTGCCCTGTCCACCGCAGCAAAAGCCGAGGGGGAGCCGCTCTCTGACGGATCCGAGATCCGACTCCCACTCGGATCTGAAGCGGGGATTGGACCCGGCGCCGAGAACATCGGATCCGAAGGACCAGTGTACTCCGACCGGGACGGAGCCAAAGGCACACCGAATCCCTCGGATCCGAAGCTCAGCCCACGGCTCCGAGAGGTCGGATCCGACAAACTCGAGGGAATAGTCGGAGCCGAAGTGCCCAGCATGGTCGCTCAGACCTACCCCCGGATCCAACGTGGCTTGACTCCGAGCGCTCCAAGCCCGGAATACGGGTCGGAGAAGGAGCTATAGGAGCGAAAAAAGGGGTCGAGCTCCCCCCCAGAGGGGGGGGGGGCAAGAGCACTCCCATCTGCATCTGGGCCTGGATGAATCTCCTCATCATCCAGTCCATGTCCGCATCAGACATGCTAAAAGTGGACGTCGACGAGGCCACCGAGGCAGACCTGGAGTGTTGCCTCGATGACCTCGACGGGGACCAGATCACCTCCTCCTCGGGTCCCGGGGAGAAACAAGGGGATCGGATCCGAGGAGGAGGAGATCGAGAAGACTTGGATGGGGAAGCCCTCTTGGTGGGCGGGGCCGATGAGGAGTCCTCGGCCCGCCGCTTAAGGTGCTTCTCCCGCCGCTTCTCTTTCCTGGCCTCCCTATCCTCCGGAGCCGAAGCGGGAGGTTGAGTCCCGGTCGGAGGAAGGGAGGCAGGAGTGACCACTACCGGGGGGGGTAGCGGACACCGAAGTACCGGAGGCCGAAGCAGAGTCTGGGGGTAGAAGGCCCACCAGAACTAGCTTCGACCTTCAATCCTTGAGTGCCCTGGGGTTGAACGCCGCGCAAATCGCGCAACCCAAAGAGAGGTGTTCAACCCCAAGGCACCTAACGCACCGAGTGTGGCCATCAGTCGGTGAAAGCTTGTGACCACACTCGGTGCATTTCGAAAAAATTGCTTTAGGGGCCTCCGACATACTGTAGAAAAGCACACTCACTAGGCCCCTAACACTCAGTCACACACACACGCTACGACCAGCGGGAGAGGGAGAAATATTTTTAAATTAAATCAAAATTATATAAAATATAAAAAAGAGTAAGGGTAAACCTACCACACACACAATCAGTCACTCAGAAAGAAGAAATACAAAACTTTTTCTCTCACAAAACGCCAAGAGCTCTGAACCTAGCTGTTGCTTGAAGAGCGGCAAACTAGATCTGAGGTCAGTTAGGGCAGGCAGGGGATTGTGGGTAAGGGGAGGAGCTAGGAGCTCGGATCTATGCTATGATAGAAGTTGCTGGCTCGGATCCAAGATCGGATCCGTATCCCACAGGCTGCTGATAAATGAAGTTCCTACTTCAGATCCATGCATTTCTCAGCCCGGCACTTGCTCAAAACTCATAGCAAGCACTTATAAACCCTAGCACTGGACCTCATTATACTGTACAGAAGGGCAAAGCTCTCTATACGACCTTACCAGCCAATCAGTAAAACTGTTCACTGTACTTATCCAGGCATGTCCAAAGGGTAGTTTCAAGTGTACTCTCCAGTCCAACTGGTGAATCTGGGCATTTTGAGGCAATGTTACAACTGCCTCATGTACACAGACAGCCCTCTCCTCCTACCACCAAACACTAATACATGTGAGAGATGCAATTAAACAGCCAAACTGGAGGCTAAGCTCTCTCAACCCAAGACTGGATCAGACAGTCAAGAGGAGAAGTGAAATACTTGCATCACACCACCAGTCTCACATAGACCCATTAAACCAGCACCGACAAAAGATACACATAAATACATGAAAACATACTCTGAGGCTCTAAATAAAAATCTGCAAAAGCAACAGAGACCTCCAAAGCAGACATCCAAGCAACCTCCACCCCCCCCAATACAAACCATGAAACACATACTTCACAAAACCGGTGTGCCACGCAATCACAGCCCTTAAGGCAAAATAACATACCCAACACACTAGTAATAGGTGACTCTATAGTCAAGCACACTGACGTCCCACTCACTAGGCTGAACAAGGAGAAGGTTACTGTTAGCTGCCTGTCAGGTGCTGGGATCTGCCACATAACACAAGCACTCAGGTCACTCCAGAACAAGTACATATATGACTCTGTCATTGTCCATGTTGGTGTGAAAGACCTGAGCCGTACCTCCCTTGACTGCATGAAAAGAGACATGGAAGAGCTCTCTGATCATGTAGCCCAGGCTGGTATGACCCTGACCCTGAGTAGCATCCTGCCCTCACCAAGAATGATATCACGCCATAAAGAAAAAATTATCAATATCAACAATTGGCTAAGTTTCTGGTGTCATTCAAAGGGTATCCTGTGTCTGTCCACCTGGGATGACATGCTCGACAAGCCAAGCTGCTACGCTAGAGACGGCTTGCACCTGTCACCCTTAGGCTTTCGAATACTGGCCACGGCTCTTGCCACCCCCATAGTGGCTTTTTTAGGCAAGGCTGAAAATACAAACCCACCGCCATAAATAGCACAAGTAACAAAAAACTGAGGGTAATGCTACTCACTGCCAGAAGTCTAAACCTCAAAATGCACGCACTCGAGGCACTCCTCAGTATGGAGAAAACTGATATATGTGCAGTAACAGAAACCTGGTTTATGGCTCCAGACAGCAACCAGCACTACCAGGCTACAATTCATACCATACATTTTGGCCACAGAACCAGGACCGAAATTCAAAAGCCGGGGGCGTATCCATATTCATCAAGGATACCCACACCTCCAGGTTAGTGGCACAGCACGATGCTTCAGAGATCATCCATGTGCAACTATCAACGGGCAAAACTACAATTCAAATTGTAGCTTGCTACAGATCACCCACCATGTCCCAGGACCCCCATTCCGTGTTTCTGGAAACACTGGGAAACATAAAGGTCCTACCAAACACCCTACTATTGGGTGATTTCAATTACCCAAACATTAACTGGGAGAACTACTCAAGTACTAACTCCCTTGCCCAACATTTCCTAGAATTTATAAACTCAATCGCCTGGATCAACTGGTCAACACTCCCACCAGAGTTGACAACATACTGGACCTGGTCATCACCAACATGGGCGACCAATGTTCCACACCAGAGATCAACCTCTACCTGGTTAGATCTGACCATAAACAAATCACTCTGGATATCCACATTCCACCCCCACCCCCGGTCAAGGAAACCACCATGAAAAACTTTTCAAAAGCAAACTTCATGTTACTTAAGACCGAGGTGGAAAGTTTCAAAGCCCCCATGCTAAAGGATAATGCTGTCCAAGCTGCAAAATCATTTACTAATGCATTCTACAGGCACCTACAAGAATGCATGGATCGTGCTATCCCAAGCAAAACCAAGACTCACTCCTTCAAGAAAGTAAAACCAGTCTGGTGGACCCCTGCCATAAACAAGCTATATAACTGAAGGAGGAAACTAGAACAGAAAAGAGCAAAATCCCAAGAAGGGAAGACATCCCAGATCAGTATCAGCAAGAAACTACGATCCCTCATAAAATCATCCAAGGCTAACTTCGAAAGAAAAATTGCCAAGGACTCCAAAGATAACCACAAGGCATTCTTTAGCTATGTCAAGAATCTAAGTGGCAATGTTCAGATCTGCTCAGACTTAGTGCAGAATGGCACAAAATACACTGAACCAATCGATATTGCCAACATCCTAGCAGAGAGGTTCAGTGCAAACTTCACCCCCCCTCACCCCCAAAAGGGCCCTTAACCATACCAGAAGAATGTCGAGCCCCTGAAATCACAGATACTCAGGTTAAAACAGCCCTCTTCAAAGCCAAAAACACAGCATCAATGGGACTGCATCCTACACGAGCTCAAAGACGAACTAACCCCTCACCTAAACACACTGTTCAAACCCAGCCACTCCACAAGCTACGTACCCATAGAGTAGTGCACAGCACTGGTTATTCTGCTCCACAAAGGTGGAGCCAAACAGAACCCAGGAACTATCGCCCTATAAGCCTGACTAGCTTGGTCTGCAAGGCTATGGAGCGCATCATCATGGAACTCATTAACAGAGACGTTGGGAACCTCCAAACACTGGACCCTACCCAGTTCAGCTTTGTTAAGGGCAGATCATGCCTCCTAAATCTGGTGGACTTCTTTGAGACAGTTATCAAGGCTATAGACGAGGGAAAGGTGGTACACACAGCCTACTTAGACCTCGCAAAGGCCTATGGCACCATTCCTTATTCTGGCATTATAGACAAGCTCACCAGCCTGAACATAAACCCCTATGTCACAAGATGGGCTGAGAACTGCCTCACGGACAGAACCCACATTGTGAGAGTTGCGGGAGCTAGGTCCGACTCTAAACTGGTTATAAGTGGCGTTCCCCAGGGCTCAGTCCTAGAACCCCTCCTGTTCGGCATATACTTCTCAGAGGTACAGGCAAGCACAGGAGGACAACTGGCTGACCAAGTTCGCAGACGACTGCAAACTACAGGCTATAATTGACTCTCTGTGTGACACAGACATCCTTCAAAAGGGTCTCACTGGGACAGATACCTGGTGTCAAAATCATGGCCTCAAGCTAAATGCCAAAAAGTGTACAGTCATCCTCTTTGGAAAAAAACAAAGTACCCACAAACAACCACATAGGTAGTAGTCCCCTAAATACGGAAGAAGTAATAAGGGATCTGGGGACGACCCAAGTAGATAGTAATCTCTCCTTTGATAATCACATTGCCAAAGTGGTTAGACAATCCTTCTATGTGGCCCAACTAATCACAAAAAGGCTCGCATCCAGATCAAAAGAGGTCATTGTGCCCCTCTACTCATCGTTCATCAGACCCATCATAGAGTCCAACGCCCCATTTGGGATGTACCTTACAAGACAGCTGGAAAGACCACAGAAGTACCTCACCAAGTGGATCAATGGCCTCATACAGATGCCCTATGCAGCTCGACTGAATAAACTCCAGCTGTAATCAGTTGCATACCGCCTTCTCAGAGGTGATCTTCGCCTGACATACAAGGCCATGTCCAACCCAGAATTGATGGACATGCTCCACCTAAAGAAAACCCTATCCCCTCGAGCCACACGCTCTAGGGATCTAAACCTCACCATAACAATAAACAGGACGTGCTGGAGGGATAGATTCCTGTCCCAGAGACTTCCCATGCTTTGGAACAAGATTCCAGTCTACATTAGGCAGAGCTCCTCACTAACACTCTTCAAGAGAAACCTTGATGAGTGGATGGGAAACAGAAAGTTTACCCCCGGGATCACTTCAGTGACTCTGCTGGACAGAGGCACACAGAACTAATCTAAGGGGGTGGCGAAAGCCAACGCATCCTGGCTAGGCTTATAAAAGCCTTCAGGCAGATAGCCTAGTACCTACCTATGAACCTATGGACCAGCACTTCCCCACAACTTCTCCAACCAGCTTGATTGAGATGGGTATCTTCAGACACTGTAAGAATTTTCTTATGCTGTCTGACAATCATCTAGTACTCAAAAAGCATAACACAGTGTGTGATAGATGTACATATATAATATCCTTGGAGACAAAAATCTCACACACAGTAAACTCATACATCAAAATCATCAGCAATACACCACAAACCACACCTCTCCATGGCCATCACAGTACACATAATCCATCATGTGCTGAAGTTCTAAAGATTAACTTGCCTAAACCTCAAAGACATCCAAAACACAACACAGGCACAAAGCACACTCAGCATATGAAATCTACCTCCTCACATAGCACAAGGTGTCCCAAAATACTAGATGCTGAGCCCGTATGGCAGGCATCGAATCAACCAAACATTCTTGTTATAGCGGACTCCATTGTAAGACACACAAATGTGCTTCTCACCAGGCTGAGCAAAGACAGAGTGACAGTTAGTTGCATGTCTAGTGCCAAGACCCATCAGATCATGGATGCATTTACATTCTTGAACAACAGGTACCAGTATGACTCCGTCACAGTTCATGTCAATGTTGGTGGCTTGAGGTGTATCTCCCTAGATTATATAAATAGAGAGACATGATAGAGTTCTCATACTGTGCATTAAAGGCAGGTATGGGCCTATCATTGAGCAGCATTCTACCTTCTCCAAGGATGATGCAAAGATATGAGAAAAAAAACAATTGACTTCAAAAATTGGCTTAGTTTTTGATGTCATTTAAAGAGGGTCCAATATTTGTCAGCCTGGGAGGATATAATAGACAAACAGTGCTGCTTTGCTAGGGATGGCCTGCATTTGTCCTCTCTATGGTTTTGATTACTGGCAAAGACATTGTCCACCCCCATATAGCCTTTTTCAGACATTGCCAACCTGATAAACCTACCAACATAACAAACCAAACAAAGGAAAATACTAGGAGCCTGAATGAGAAACTCCACTCCCTACAAGCCCTTATTACCCTGGAAGACACTGATATCTATGCAGTGACTGAGACATGGTTTAAAATAGTGGACAGCATTCCTGCTATGCAGAGCTATAATGCCTTCCATACCTTCAGACCAGTTACTGTGCAGGAGGGGGAAAAAAGGTGGACGCGTCTGAATCTACATCCGGAAGAGATTCACATCAAAGTTGGTAAAGCGGCATGATGAACTAGAGCTTTCTCATGTCCAAATAACCATCAGAAAGATCCCGTACCATATATTAGCTAGGCAGAACTCCCTGTATGGCAAAAGAATCCCACAAAGCCCATCTACCGGAACAAGAATCAATCAGTATTAAGCCCAATACTATTTCTGTAGGTGATCTAAACTATCCATCTACAGACTGGGAACCTACACTACCACCATCAGTGCAAAAGCACAGAGATTCCTGGACTTTGTCAATATAAATACCTTGCAAAAATTAGTCAGAGTATCCACTAGGGGGAATAACATCTTAGATCTTGTCCTTACTAATAAGGGAGCATCCCGAATCATCCCTTATGTATATTCATCACCCAAGGTAACTTTAGAAATTTCTTTAAGACAAACTACCTACTCCTAAGTGATACAGTGGCAAGCTTCAAATCCCTACCAAAACCAGTTAACTCCACTACATATGCAGAAATGTACACCACCACACTATACCAGCATGTAAACAATTGCACAGTGCAGAGCAAACCCCAGAAACAAATCCACATGGTAGAACCATAATATCAGCAAGCTTTATAATAAAAAGAAAATAATTTTGACCAAAAGTTGTTGTTGTTGTTTGTCTTTTCAGCTTTTCCTGGTTAGTGGTCGCCACAGCGGAACTCCGGTCCGCTAATGATTGGCAGTCGATTTTTATGGTGCCGAGTTGCCAGCACGACCCCCAGTCTTCAGCGAAGGCACACCCATTCACGCATGTCTTTCGGATAAGAAGAGTAATTCCAAGAATGTTAAGGCCCTAAAAATAAATAAACGTATCAGGAGCTTAATAAAATCCACCACAGCTAAGTTGTTGTTGTTGTCTTTCGGCTTTTCCCGGTTAGGGGTCGCCACAGCGGAACTCCGGTTTGCTAATGATTGGCAGTAGATTTTCATGAATGCCAAGGAGCCAGCCCGACGTTCAACCTTCAATGAAGGCACACCCATTATTTGGCTAAAATAGATATCCAAGCCAAAGACAATCACAAGGCATTTTTTAGTTATGTTCGAAGTCTCAAAAGCACAATACAGCAATGTGATTGGAATTGTGAACTATGTTACTTACACTGAAACTGCAGATACAGTGAACTTACTGCCGGATAAATTTACCTCTAACATTACCCCTATCTCTCTCTCCTCCATCTGTCCCACAAGATATACCTGAAACTGGGTCTCCTCCAGCTATCAAACAAGACCAAGTCCTAAAAGTGCTAGCAAAAGCTAAAAATACTGCATTGATTAGTTCTGAAAATATCTCTGAATGTATCTTAAAAAGCATGAAGCACCATTTATCCACACCCCTATCAACAGTGTTCAGTCTCAGCCTCCATACAGGTTTTGTACCAAGCAAATGGAGAACAGCTACAGTCATTCCCCTGCATAAGGGAGGACCTTCCACAGACCCAAGCAATTACAGAAACTTAAGTCCTACCAGCGTCATATGCTAAACCATGGAAGGACCTATGGAATTAATCAATCAGGATATAGGGAACTTCCAAACACTGGACCCATCTCAGTTTGGATTTTCAAGGGCAGGCCATGCTTACTCAACCTGGTGGATTTGTTTGAAAAGGCCACCAAAGCAATGGATGAAAGCAAAATGGTATATATTGCATGCCTCAAAATGGTCAAAGTTTTTGACATAACTCTCCACTCAGCCATATTAGAAAAGCTAAATAAATTGGGAATAAACCCTATGTTACCCGATGGATTGCTAACTGGCTCACAGATAGGATGCACATAATCAAACTAAGGGAAGTTAGGAGCAGTTATTCAATCTCCAAATGACTTAGCCACCCTGCAGAAAGGTTTGTCTCAAATAAATAACTGGTACCAAAATCATGGACTGAAACTAAATTTCAAAAAAATGCATTACTGTATCCTTTGGGAAGTCATCTACCCCAGGGAACTACAGTACTGACAATATGTCCCTAAGAGTTGATCCAGTTATTCAGAATTTGGGAACTTATGTGGACACTGACATAACCTTTGACCAACATGTGTCTACTGTATGAAAGTCCTTCTATACTGCACAGCTTATAAACAAAGAGATTGTATCTAGATCTCAGGATGTCATTGTTCTCCTTTACTTAGCCTTCATTAGGACAGTAAATGAATATAATGCCCCCTTTGGCATGTATCTCTCCAGACGCATGCAACAACTGGAATGCCCACAGAGATACTTTACTAAAAGGATACAAGGCCTAAACAACATGTCATCCATGGACTGCCTCAAAGCCCTGTCACTACAGTCGTATCCTACAGACTGCTAAGAGGTGACCTGTGTCTGGCATGTAAGCCATTCTCTGACCCATTACTGATGGATTTACTGCTCATCAGCAAGTCAAATGCCATCAGGAATACTCAGTCTAGGGATCTAAACCTTTTCTGTAACATCAACGGAATGGTTTGGAGTGACAGGTATATCTTGCAGAGGCTATCACTGCAATGGAACAGCCTCCCCATCCACATAAAACAAAGTTCATTCCAGTCCATTTTCAGGTGCAACTTACATCTATGGATGGGGAACAGAAACTTCACCCCATGGCTGCCCACTGTACTACTAATGGACAAAGGCATCTCCTAAATGCTTTATCCCATTCATAGGTCCCCTCAAATTATCTACGGTATGATCTCAGTTATTCTGACTAAGGGTAATATATAATTATTGACCGTGGGATGGATAAGCCCAATTATAACCTAATGTGATGGGTTATTTTGAACACAAAAGGGGAATTAGCTAGTCTTATTATGGCCCACAGGGGCAGCTACACTGGTACTTTCCTATGAACTTATGAATTACTGTCAAACATCTAGCAGTATCTCTAGTACAGTGCACTATACACGGACAGTAACAAAGCATTTTTCTATTTTTTCCACCATGACATTTCACACCACCTCTCTCAATAACAAGCAGCTTTTTCAGTTATGAAATTTTAATGTATATGTGAAAATATGGATTACAGGTGACAAACAGTGATTAATATCTCCACTGAAGTACATCATATATTAAAAATCTTAGTGTTATTTTGTTATCAACACTTTGCCCTTTCTTATGCTACCTATTATTAATTGGTCAGTCATTTAGTTAAGTAAGCCAGATCCAAAAATGTCAGGATGTCATAAGGAGCTACGGGTGTTAAATGAAAATACACAAAAAGAAGAAGGATAACAATCTCAAGGACAGCAAATACAATGGATTCATTAACAGAAGGAGCTGTCAGTTAAATGTAATCCACTTTTATGACTGCATTACATGTGAACTTCATAGGAGAGCACCAGGAGATATAATCTATCTGAGCTTTTCCAGTGCCTTCAACTGTCCTACAAAGATGGTCAGTAAGAAAACTGGAACTGTTGGGGTAGGGCCACAACTGAAGAAATAGAGAGCATGTAAAACCATGAATTAGGAAATAGAGGGCTACATATAAAATGACAGGCCAACGAGGGCTGTGGTGAAAGGAACAATGCCAAATGCCAAGAATTAAGGAAGTTACTAGTGGAAAAAAAAAAAGTGGTCTGTCCTCAGTCAGAAGAGAATTGGCTACTTTTCCGGTGTCAAAAAGATAGATATGCAGCAGTGCAGAATGGGAGGAAAGAGTGTAGTGAAGGATATGGAAAGGCTGGATGTGTGGAGATAAATGTGACAGTGAGGTAAAATGCAGACAAAAACAAAATACTACACTTAGGCCATAAAACCTGGTGTGATATATAAGTTGGCAGGCTGGAAATGATGACAACAGAGCAGAAAAAGGATCTCTGGTGGTGCTGACCACACCTAGATTGGACTACTGGGAGAATAGTTAAAGGGCAGTGGCAGCAGCAAACAGATTTCTGAAGGTTATCATCAGGGGGAAAAATCCATAAGCAAAGAAGTAATGCATCCACTCCACAGGGCTTTGTCAGACCACACCCTGAGAACTGCATAATGAAAATTACATCAAGCCATAGATGAAATAGAGAAAAAAATCTACCAGAAAGATATGTGGTGTGTTGTGGAAGGAATATGAACAGGACTCCACTGACATGAGACCAGTAGAGAAATGGGGGTCATAATACTGGTATATAAGATCATGATCAAGAGATGAGAAGGAGCAACTCTGAACAGGAAGGCTAGAGATGGAAGGAGAGGACACATTCCGTAGACTGTAGGGACTAACCATTCCCTGGAAGATCAAAAGTACTTTTTTTACAGACAGGTCTGTGGGCCTATGAAATGTACTACTGCAATTGTTGGTGGAGAGGCAATCCACAAATGTATTCAAGAGGGCATGGAACAGAGAGAAAAAAATGGAGAAGAAAGAGATAGGAGGAAAGAATGTTGAAGTACTTAAAAGGTTAGACTAGACAGGCTTATCGTCTCCTTCTGCCGTCAAGAAACTGCAATATAATGTAATATAAAATAGGATTGAGATTAGTTATGATAGTTTGCTGTACAATAAAGAGTAATTAAAAAACAGCATAACAGCGTGCAGGACACATACATCATGGAATAAAAACTGCAAAAGATGTTGATGTTCTAGTGCCGACAGATTAGTATACTTGGTGTTATTGTATAGGAGAACATGTGATAAGTAAGTGTAATGCACTTCCAGCTGAGGAAAGGCTTTCTGTATACCTTAAGCCATGATAAACATAACCAAATTTTTTCTCTGGTCTGTTAAGTCTTTTATGCATGATATAATGCAGAGATGCAGCTTCAGTTAGGCAACACATATGGGAAATGAGAACAGACTGTGTGTATGTAAATTTCAAGGATTCACAGTAATCAATCAAACCTCTTAAAGTCAGAATGTATGACATTCGAAGAATAAGCTTGACAGCCAAATAGTCAAATTTCAGAAATTCTAAATTTTGCGGGGACACAAATACACCACCACTCACACAGAGGTTGTCCTTTATAACCTAACTCAAACATCACACAACCTTGGGTGTAATGAAATGCTAAACTGCCTCCAAAGTTCCATAGCGCTGAGATCACTACAGATTCAACTATGCCACATTTGATGAAACTTGGGTAACTATACAAATCTCAACAATATGAGATTCACTGAAACCACAGTTTCTTGAGTTTAACGCCTGAAGAGTCAAATATTGGAAGGGTAGAAGGCAAAAAAATATAGTGACTCATCAGACATGAAGTTGCATCATACTAACAAATACGGAAATCAGTGGTAGATGTACGACAGAAGTTCAACAACAGAGACCATTAGAGTAATGTTGTGGTGTAACAAAAGACTTTTAATGATTCTTTCTGGGGAAACAAGTTACCTAAATAATACATAATGCATAAGTAAATTATTTTTGAGATGCAGTGGGGTCCCTGTATGTAATATTCTTGGTTATATAGGCAAAAGTAGTTAGATAAGCAATTTGTCGATGAAAAGAGACTGTGCTGTACAAAATGACTTAAATGATATGAGTTATACACATGTTCATAGGTGTTTACTAGGCCTATGGCCACTAGGGCCATTATAAGCCTAGCCATGCAACCCAATTGTGACCCCAAATCTGATTTGTATAGGGAGTGATTAACTGATTGCCTCTGTCCATCAGAGACATAGGAGCCAGAATGGAGTGAAATGAATTTCAGGTCACCCATCCACTGATACAAGTCGCGCTTAAATAGGGATAGAGAGGAACTCTGCTTCACATTGATGGGGAGCCTGTTCCAGAGAATGGTAATTCTCTGGGAAACATATGTCTCTCCAACATCTCCTATTTATGTTGCATGCAAAATTTAGCTCTTTAAATCTAGTAATTCAGATGCTGTTTGTTTTGTGGATGTGCAAAAGGTTCAGCAAAACAAGGTCCAGGGATGATTTCTTCTCCGAAATCTGTATTATACAGATTACACAGACAGGGTTTGAGAAGACCAGTGTATGACACTGTGTTTACTCCCTGTATTCTTTTTGTACAGAACCTTTGTGGCTGTCCTATTTGCTGCATGTGTCTGTTCAGGTACATACCAAAGGAGCCATTATATTCTATGATGGGTCTGATAAGGGCTGAGTACAGTGCTACAATGACCTTTCTGGACCTACATGCCATGCCCCTTGTGAAGTCCCCACACAGGACCAGTAATCATGGAGCCTGAATCCTCACCACTGGCACTGGAGATGGGCGTGCACTTGGAGTACAAATGGATACACTCAGTATTTCCAGATGCAGACCTCTCAGCATCAAGCACAATTTCCCTTAAGAGTACACAGGGAACACACTCAGCCCAGGTCTGGATTTCTCTATATCTGTCTCCCTCCAGGTTACCAAGAAGAGCCCCCACTAGTACAGTTGTAGGGTTAGGTCCTCAGCTGAGTGTCTAAGCCAAGTCCTCCACCACCCTCTCTGTAAACCCAGTGCTTGGTGTCCCTGCCCCAAGTAGCTGATGCACACACACACTGTGAGATTTCATTTTTCACTCACAATCTCACATACACACACACACACACACACACACACACACACACACACACACACACACACACACACATACACACACACGGTAATGGGCTGACATAGATTTACCTGCTGTGTCCCCTTTTGCCTAGAGTATAAGGTAGTTATCACCACCACCAGACACTCCACAATCAGCTATTCTAAGGCTTTTAACAAAGGGTGTCCAAGTATACTGTGTAATATTAATACTAATACAAATGGTAGTAGCTAACCAAGATGGCTAGGCCTTTTGGAGTGGCTCACACAGTGTCACCAAATAAATACAAGCACTTTCAAAGGTTAAATACTTTATGCAAGGACCAGCCACAATAAAACTTTAAATATATTTAATAATAAATAATAAAGGAACAAGAAAATACTAAATATATATTTACATTATACCACAGAGTTCAAATCACAGAAGATATTGAAAACAACATTGATGGACAGACTCATACAAGTAAAGAAAAACGATCTCTAAACTAAGCATCACTATATTCCTGACTGAATCTAGGAGAATTACTATTCCCTAATAACTAACTCTATAGAATAAGGCACAATGAAATATGTGAGCAGTCTTTCTAGTCAGGTTCCCCAAAAACAGACTACTCCCTCCTCAGAGATTACTCCCTGTAAAATAGAATATCCAAGATGGCTTGCAGAATGACCTCATATGGTCATCTGACTCTAGGTTCTCACAGTAACCCCTTCTGAAGCTGAGACAGGAATTTATCGTAGACGGCTACAATACACATCTTAAAGGTTTATGGCAGTGCCTGGGGCTTCCCCTCTTTTTACTGAGCTAATGAACAAAGGCTTCTTCCAGGCCCACCATCTCCGATCCTATTCAGCACCAGGGGGTACCATTTTAATGGTTTAACAGCTCATTTATATTTCCTTTATTTTACTTAAAGTAAGCTAGTTGGTTAACTTTTGCTGTCCCAGTGTCCTCTGTTAAAACATACACATTTAATTCGGTTACAATAATATATATACATTTCTTTTCGTTCCAGCAGGGTGCACTCTTGTTGTTGTCTTTCGGCTTTTCCCAGTTATGGGTCGCCACAGCGGAACTCCGGTCTGCTAATGACTGGCAGTAGATTTTCACGGTGCCGAGTTGCCAGCTCGACACCCAGGCACGCCCATTTACGCATGTCTTTAGGAACGCCACTCGACCTGTGGGGAGGACATGCAGACTC
Organism: Protopterus annectens; assembly: GCF_019279795.1. NCBI lineage: Eukaryota > Metazoa > Chordata > Ceratodontiformes > Protopteridae > Protopterus > Protopterus annectens. Next base: position 913,432,223 of record NC_056743.1, on the reverse strand, counting down.
CACACAGAAGGCACTCCCCGCACACTAGCTGAGACTGTTGACACATTTTAATACAAGCAAACCTCACAAATATATTTAAGCACAAGCATCTGTACAGATCAGTTTGATATACAAATGACATACAATTATTTACAAAATTCCAGCTAGCTGTGATGGCAAGTCACACATCCACTGTTCTACTCCTGGTATGGCTGGCAGCACCTCCTATAGTCACATCCCTCATTATAACTTAAGCAACATGGATGGATTTTCTTACAACCTTGGACACATTAGTCAAAGGCTAGGTTACTATCTGTATGAATTCCCAGATACCTGACTAGTCAATAAACTTTTAAGGGTGTTTTATTGATCATGTAGTTACCTGGGATGGCAGACTTCCAAAAGGTACTATAATGCATCTACTGATATTGAGTTTTAAGCCATAGCTTTGGCACCAAGCACTTGTTTGCATTAGAGTTTCCTGAAAGGTGTTCTTATCTTGGAGGGATTCAATGACTGCTCTCAGTTTGTAATCAACTCTGAACTTGGTTAGCCAGAGACCTTCAACATTGGCTTTGACATCCAAGAAGTAGATGCCAAAGAGGACTGGGCCTAGCACAGAGCCCTGGGGGACTTCACTGGTGACCAAAAGCAAATCCCAAATACAGACACATTGAGTCAACATGGCAAGCAGCAACGTAGTTTATTAATCCACAAAGCTTTTGGGAAACCCCTTCTTCAGTGTGTAAAACATAATTAAAATTATATTCCTTTAAAAACCTTCTAATAAGACTCCACTGGTGACCAGCCTCTTTGTGGAAATGGACTCAATGATTCTAACCTCCTGGATCCTATCAGTAAGCCAGCTAGCTATCCAGCGTGTTATAAAGGTGTTCACATCTAATTGCATAAGTTTGTTTGCAATACCTGAGTGGGGTATTGTATTAAATGCCATAGCCAGATCTAGGTAAGCAGTATGTACCGCTTTCCCCTCATCCATTGCCTTAGTGACATTTAGTGACCATTTCAATCAATAAAAGAATTGTGCAAAGATGCAAATGTACTTTTCTATAAATAAGGAAGATAAATTGGCAGGTTGGAATGGTGCCATCACTTGTCAAAAGCACAGTTTATCAGTGTTTGTTACAGTCACTATTTAAATGGCGATATACTTTTTGTTAAGATTTTGTGACTAAGGAATTACCATATATACTGACAGAGTTATGGGGGCAAAGACCACCATGTAAAACTCGTGCCTTAGTTGTATTTTATATGCAGCGATGACCATTGCAGCCTTTTGTTAGCAGCAGCTTGTAGTAGCTGTGATTGTGAAGTCATCAGTGTTTGATTGTGTGTTGCTGTGATAAAGTGGGTAACTGACCATTCAGGACTAAAAAATATAGTGTTGACGCGTATGTCTGACAATAACATGTGATCATATACCACACCTACATATGCATATAAATTACATAAACATGTAGGTATATGTCAGTGCGTCTGCACACCCTGCTCCTAAGCCCAACCCTACACACTACCCTTTCCCTAACAATAACACTATTCAGTCGAATCTGGTCTATTTTTTTTTTAACTTACCCAATTGCACAGTCGCTAATGGAGAGAATTTGGTTTTCCTTTGCAATGGGCTTAGGGTTTTTTTATACTTAAAGATTGCAAAAGGAGAGCATTTGATTTTCTTTTACAAATGGTTGAAGTTCAATTTTCTGAATTGTACATTTAGATGAGTTTCACTTTGAAGTGGTTGACAAAGTGAGTGTTAACGATTCTGCAGTTCAGAATTAATACACACACACACACACACACATATATATATATATATATATATATAAATATATACGTATAAATATATATATATATGCCTAAATATATATATATATATATATATATATATATATATATAACACACATATATCTATATGTACATATATATATGTATATATATATATATATATATATATATATATATATATATATATATACACACACACACACACACACACACACATATATATATATATATATATATATATATATATATACATATACACGTATACATATACAAACATTCATCCTAAAAGTAGACCTAAGGTAAAAGATGTGATCAAAACATGTAAATGGAACACGGTTTACATATTTTTATTTATTTATGCTCTTTTTGTGTCGTCAGAAGTTTATATTCACTCTTACCACATTGCTGACAGTTTATCTACTTGTATCATCAGTGTTTCCAAAATCCCCTTAAACCCAGCATATAAATTAACATGCTACATGGATAAATATATAAACAATCCCAAAGTACCCAGTCTACCTAAAACAAATCCCCAAAATCAAATCAATACATGATTTAAAAGTAAAATAAAATGCAAAATTAAATTAAAAAATGCAATTTCCTATTCTTTTTAGTATAAAAAAACTTCATACACTACACACAAAGTACATGCATACAACTCCCCACAAAAACAGCAATACCACATAAATCAACTACCTAGTCATGAAACT